>NW_012108341.1:1047681-1062243 GCF_000951045.1 Mandrillus leucophaeus | reverse complement strand
CCTCGGCCTCCCAAAGTGCTAGGATTACAGGCAGGAGCCATTGTGCCCAGCCTGGGAAAATATTTAAAATGTGCCAGTAAGTCTGAAAATATAAAGGCACACATTTTATTAAATTTAAGCTGTTTTCTTATACTGTTTTGTTCTTGTAGAAAAACACAGTAAGACTTGAGGAAATAGTACATGCAAAGATTTGGTTATAAGGATATTAATTATAGAATATTAATATTGGTATAGCTATAAAATAACAGTCATTAAAAACATTGTAGACGATGACTTAAAAGTAGTACATATGGTGATGAAGTGGTTTGTTTTGAGAAACTGCAGTGATAAAACATTATTACGTAATATTTCTTCTGCATTCAGCCAGGAATAGCACAGTACTTGTTACATCGTATATGGGCTCAATAAAGGTTATCTTTTAACCTCTTGTGGGCAGTCTTTTAGTGTTTCATATCATACATTAATATGATTTTCTTAAATTACTTTAGGTAAATTATTATTGGAATGAACAAATAGAATAGAATGAATTAGAGTTGCGTATGACTGTTGACTTCTAGTAGTGAAATGTGGCAGTGTTAAAACTCTAGTTAATCTACTCAAACCATCATTTTTATTAATACCTACTGATTTCTATTCTGGAAGATAGAGGAATAAGTCATATTCAAGAACCTTGGATTTATATAGCACTTTGCAAGTCACAAAATACTTGTAATTACATAATATGCAATCTTTCCAACAATTCCGTGAGATGGGTATTATCATTAGAATGTAAGCACCAGGAAGGTAAGAATTACATCTGTTTTGTTTACCACTGTGCTCCCAAAGCCCAAACCAGTCCCTGGCACTTGGTAGGCATTCAGTAACTCTTTGTTAATAAATGAATGAACTCCCTTTTTACAGAGGAGGAAACTAAGGCTCAAGAAAGTTGTTAGTCAATATAAAAATACCTACTGGGATAGATTAATTGGATTTTATTTAAAGGATGATTTTTTTAAAGCTATTTATACTTTTCCACAAAGTTGTTGAGTTGTTCTCCATGTTAATATCCAGAAATAGGACTTATGTAGCATATTTAAAAAAACATCTGGAATATCACCTCTCGCTTTTTATTTCTTGGAAAAATCTTTGTTTTTGAATTACCCTTTATTAAATATTGTAAACTTGAAGATTGAGATTAGCATATTCTTATATTTTCTACTTTAATATTTATAAATCACTGTGTACAAAGCATTGTTCTTGGAACAGTGAAATATTGCATTCAGTCCCAGGACAATACAATAAAGGTGCTCTGTAAATATTTGGTGGATAAATGAACGAGAAAAAAGTTAAATCTAGCACAAAATGCTTATGCGATATTGGCAATTAAAATAAATTTTCTGACAGTGCAATGGAAATAGACATTGATCAAAGTTACTGTAAGTAACCCTAGAACCTCCTAAAAAAAAAAAAAAAAGTTTAAAAATAAATGATTGTCCTCTGAGCAGGTTTCATATGCTTCGCCCAAAAGAAAAAAATGTAAATTTCTCTCACATAGCCTTGAAGATGTGATACAAAGTTGTATTATGTAGATCCCTTAATAATTCATTGCACCATGTTAGACATGCCGGAGTCTAATAACTAATGGTTGAATAATAGGTTCACCTGTGGTGTGTATTGAAAGGGGAGTGAAATGTGACATTTAAAATTTTTTTTTTTTGAGACAGAGTGTTGCTCTGTCACCCAGGCTGGAGTGACACCCAGGCCAGATCTCTGCTCACTGCAAGCTCCGCCTCCCGGGTTTACACCATTCTCCTGCCTCAGCCTCCTGAGTAGCTGGGACTACAGGCGCCCACCACCTCGCCCGGCTAGTTTTTTGTATTTTTTAGTAGAGACGGGGTTTCACGGTGTTAGCCAGGATGGTCTCAATCTCCTGACCTCGTGATCCGCCCGCCTCGGCCTCCCAAAGTGCTGGGATTACAGGCTTGAGCCACCGTGCCCGGCCTAAAATTTTTATTTTAATCCCAAGCACCAAAATTAAATGAAGGCAAGCGTCTTCAAACAGCAATTTGCAGTAGTTTCTGTTTACCCTAAGCATCAGAAAAAGTATCTTTTGAAGTGTGAGTGCGTGAAGCCCCAGGACTCCTTACAGGTAAGGGGGAAAAAAAAATCAACCCTGCTGAGAATTATAGTCTTTGAAATCTATGAGGCTCAATGGGGAAGTTAAGTGAGAATAGTTTGGAATCCTAAGGGGATATGCCAGCGGATAGGAGCCAGGCATTGTTCCTTTGACTTTACCCATTATTTTCCCCCATCCCAACTCTTCACCTGGCACAGTTATCCTTCATGTCTCAGCTTAAATATCACTTACTCAGAAGCCTCCAGACCCTCCAAGCTTGGGTTGGGTGCCTCCAACCTTACATTTTTTTCATCACTGCATTGCATCTAACACTAATTTCCCATTTACTTATCTAAATCTCTCACCAAACCTAGAATGGGAACTGTCTCACTTGTTCACAGTTGCACCCCCTGTGTGCCCAGATGTTTGTGGAAGGAAGGAAGGAAATATACTTTTACTGATAAGAAATAAGCCATCAATATGTGTAAAGCCATCAATATGTGTAAGCCATCAATATGCGTAAAGAGAACCTCTAGCTTGATTTTGTTGACCCAGCTACAGTGCAAGGAGTTTCCCTGAGAAAATGGCATGGTGGAGTTTGAAGAGGCCAGCAGACAGAACCTGTTTTACTTTTAGAGAGGAGAGGAGGGAGGAGGAAAAGAGGGCAGTTATGAGAGGCCTTAAAGTTACGGATTTCTTTTGTTGCATTAACATCTAGAGATTGTAGTATTTTTACAGAAGAAAGATGTTGGAAACGTCCCAATTTATTGTCTAGGTTTTTTAAATTTTAAAATATTTATTTTCAGGGTCGTGAGAGGCTACTCAGAGCATAACACTGACATAGACTAGCAAGGGTCCTGCTACTACCCAAGTTAATCCTCACAGGGAACAGAGGAGGAAACTCAATCTATTAGTTTTATTTCTTTAAAACCAATCTCTGAGCAGCAGAATAAAGTCAAAATAGTCGAGGTACTCATCCCAGGGCGTGATGGGAGTCATTCCAGGTGCTAGCCCCTTCAACAGGTCCTCGATGTACTGAGTCTAGCACAGTAGATTCCTTTTATTATCTGTATTTATGATTGGTTCTAAAGCAGTCTACTTGGCCACAATGCAGTAAGACATCATTCATTTGCTCATTTAGCAAACAAGCTCTCTGAGAACCTACTCTGATATCAAGTGTCTACTCAGACACTAAGTTAGGTGCTAGGGATATCGCGATAAGCCCAATTACTGCTCTTAAAGTGATTACAAGCTTCATTCCAGCGTTGCCTTTTTTTTTTTTTTTTTTTTTTTTTTTTTAATGTGATGTTCTTTTTGACTGTAGCCTACTCACTTCTTTCTTTGTGATATATTTCACTCATGGGATAAAATACCTCCATGAGAACAGCTTGTGTTTTCCCATATTGCTTCAGATTGGGAGCCCATAAAAATTAAAAATGAAAAAAGAAACTGATATTTGTGTCTCTGCCTCAAGAACGAGAGTCATTTACTGCTAAGAGTTGTTACTCAGAAAATACAATAGTGAGAATCAAGTCCTAAACCAGTGACTGAAAACACGAAATCTGAGCTTTCTCTGGGTAAGCCATTAGTTTAAAAATAAACTCACATCTCTAATACAAGAATGCTTTTCTAACTCTCTAAAATATTTCCTGTGCCACTAGGGATTGATTCCACCCTGCTCCCTCCACTAAGCTCTACCTCGGTCTTAACAAATAAACCATGATAGCAGAGATGAAATCTCAAACCAGCTTCCTGTGTGATGGACTGGTCTCCCTACAGCCATTTCAATTACATAAGAGGACCACAGCTTTGAGCAGGTGCTCCCTGTGATTCAACGTTTGTGTCTTGTCCCGCTGCTCCAGCAGATGACAGAGGAAACTTGTTCTGTAAAATACATTGCTATGAATCACAGAACACCTTCCAGACCTTTGCATCCTCCTGGCTGGCCTCTAGCCCAAGAGACCCAAAGACATTCTAGAAAGATCTAGTGTGTTTATTTCAGCTCTTATGGTTGCAAGAAGCAGAGAGTCACTTTAGCTTTCTTGAATAGTGTGTTGGTTTATGAATACATGCAACCAAAAGGATAACAAGAATCCAGTAGCAACCCAGAAATATGTGTACACTGAGTCTTACAGAAGCTGGAATTAGAATCATTCAGAAGTCTAGGACTCTAGAGACAAGTAATCTTGTAGCAGGATAAGCTGCAGACAAAACCCCTCAGACACCAACTTAAAGAAGGAAAAGCTTTATTCGGCTGGGAGCTTCAGCAAGACTCGTCTCCAACAACCGAGCTCCCCAAGTGAGCAATTCCTTCCCTTTTAAGGGCTCACAACTCTAAGGGGGTCCACGTGAGAGGGTCACAGTCGATTGCGCAAGCAGCGGGTACATGACTGGGAGCTGCATGCACTGGTAATTAGAACGGAATAGAACAGGACAGGGATCTTCACAGTGCTTTTCCTGTGCAAATAACCGATTAGATCGGGTTCGTTCTTTAACTACCAGGCCCAGGGTGTGGTGCTGGGCTGTCTGCTTGTGAATTTCATTTCTGCCTTTTAGTTTTCACTTCTTTCTTTGGAGGCAGAAATTGGGCATAAGACAATATGAGGGGTGGTCTCCTCCCTTAATCTCATCTCCCTTCCTATAGCCTGAGTTCCCAGCTCTTTGCTCTGGTGCTCTGCCATGAATATACTGTTGCCAATGTCCCAGTTTCTGCTCTGCTTTCTGTGTTTTCTTGCATCTTCACAAAAACAAAACAAAACAAAAAAACCCTGTCAATACCATTTGCCAGTCTAAGGTCTTTATAGAGAATCTGATTGTTTTAATCACCATTGTGTCTTTTGGGGAGAGCGTTTTGCTCTAGCCACTGCCTAGGTCACCAGTCAACCAATGAACTGGCTACCTTTAGATCACAGACTTTGACCAATTCGTGTGTGAATGGTCACATGGTCTGGAGCACGGCTACCTTAGCACAAGGGTGAGAATAGCTTGGCTGACTTGTCTTAGCAGAAGCTGCAGCCCAGCAGTTTTCCCTAAAAATCCGGGCATGATTGATTTGTGTAGTGCTCTTGGAAAACAAGTCCAGAATTCAGTTGAATTTTGTCTGAGCTACCTAGGGAGGTCATTTATATTAAGGGACCATCAGTTTCCAGCATTGACCTTTTAGGTCATTGAGACCACTGTGATGGAGATGTGTCCCCTGGACCCTCCCAAGTTCAAACCTGTATTTTGGTGGCTAGAAATGTTTAAATATATGAATTTTTCTGAGGATGAGCATCTATAATGTCCAAATCAGCAAAATTGTAGTTTTTTCTTGGATTCTTGAGAATCACCTCCCTAAATGGACTCACAATGGGACTTTCCAAAGCCCTTTTTCTGAGTAGGAGATAAAAATGTTCCAGAAGTTCACTTCTCAATTTCAAGAGGTGCTATCTCAATGCTTACACTGCATTGTCAAAACAAGCTACAGCAATGTTATCAGTTCCTTAATACTAGCAGTCAAACCAGTGCTTGGGAATCATGTAAATAAAACAATGAATTGGTTAACTTTTGCTGTTGGTGGTTTTAGTATTTTGTAGACACGGTCTGAGGTGCTCACAGTTTATTTTATGAGACACAATTATTTCTATCCATGAAATTCTGTCTCAACATGACTTCCAATGACTCCTTGAAACAGCTTTTACCTGTCTTGACTGTTTTTCCCTCCTAAGAAATTTCTGTTAGATGAAAGGGCACAACTGTGTAAGTCAAAGATGATTTTTATTTAACCCCCAAGCTGTGAAACCGGTAGAGATGTTAAATATATTCACTGCTTACCATGCCTATTTGCTTCCTAGCACAGCAGGACTTTGCTTTTCCTTGCAATTCTTCCTTGTTTAAATAACTGCAAAAAGAAGCCATTTGCAGATTTTACCCCCATATTTAGAGCTTCTTTCTAAACCCTGAAGGGGTTCTGAGATTGCCCTTAATTAGAACCCACTTTGTGCCAGACACTGTACTAAGTTCTTTACATGTAGTAACTGATTTAATTTTTACCAATCTATAAGGTACTATTATTATAATCCCCATTTTATGGATGAGGAAACAGGCATTGAGAAACTTTTTCCATTCCTCTGCTTTTTGAAGAAGATCTGACGCTAAGTCATCTCAAACAAATACTTGATCATGAGCTATTTAGCTTTCTCCAGAAGTGATGCCACTGGTCAGAAGAATATGCTGGTGATGCTGGTCACGAATGACTCGGTTGTGTTGGCCATGTCCCCAGGGTGCCTGGTTTGTGCCATGCTGGCGTACACAGAGATACACACAGCCCTTGGCCTCTCCCAGAGCAAGGCCAACCAACTATACCCTCTCTCACATCTTCAGTTTCTCTCTTCCCAGCTTTTCCTTAGTCCTAAAAACATGCTGAAGTCTTCGCTTGCTTGCTTTCTTCTTTTTCTCTCTGCTCCCTCACGCGCAAGTTACTGCCATGTATTGGTCAGGCTGGGCTAGGCTTTTGCAGAAACGATAAACGATCTTTGTGCCTTGTGGCAATAAAGGTTACGTCTCGCTCATGCTAGATGTCCATCAGGGTCACCTGGGGCTCTGCGCATGGTAGTTGCTCAGAGACCCAGGCTCATGGAAACTTTGTCTTGACAAGTGCTTTGGCAATTGATTACCGTGACAGGGAGAAGTGGGGGATGCGAACAGTCAACCCCTTCTTTTTGACACTCATTTTTTGCTCCTCCCGCCATAGTTTTTCCGATTCTTCTCATGATTCTCTGATCCCTAACCCCTGTTTTCTGACTTTTCTTCCTCCTCTGCCCTTTCCATGTAGCTCTTTCTTAAGAACTATCTCTTGGTCCTCTTCTATCCTAATAGATATCCTCTCTTGGCATGTCTTCCAAACTGTGGTTTCCAGTAAGATTTCTGTGTGAATAATTTCCAGATCTTTATTTTCATCTCTATTTCCCTGAACCCCAATTTCACTGTCAACAGCCATCAGTCTTCAAATCTATCTAAAACGGAATTTCCATCTCTACCAAATCTACATTTCCTCCTGGCTCTCCTATTTCTGTTGACTCCTCTCCTCTCCCGACATTGAAACTCAAACTATTTTAGAATATGTCTCAAATCCATCCCCTTCTCTGTTACTGACCATGTTCATGGCCTTCTTACCTCTCTCCTAGAAGACAATAGCTTCCTAATAGCTCTTTGACCACACTTTCAACTTTTCTAAATGGCTCAAGGCTGCACACTGTACAATGTCAGGAAGCACCACTCACAATGTATTCTAGGGTAATGGTGCCCCCTGGAGTTGTGCAGTGGAGTAGCTCTGCAGACCCCACCCAACTGACCTTACATAGCTCAAGTTGAATCCTGACGCTCCACTGCTCAAAAACTTCCTTGGTTTCCCATTCCAACCTGAACGAAGGCCACATGCCTTGGCTCTGTCCCCTACAGGTCACGATGGAAGTCACCCTCCCTCTTCTGAAAGTCCACATCTCTCCTACACCAAGTAGCACTTTCTACCCTGCATTTTAATGATTTAAGAATACTCTTACCTCCTCGATGTGTGAAAATTTACTTCTTACTTGAGGAGTTAAATT
The DNA here is from genome assembly GCF_000951045.1 of Mandrillus leucophaeus. Classification (NCBI taxonomy): domain Eukaryota; kingdom Metazoa; phylum Chordata; class Mammalia; order Primates; family Cercopithecidae; genus Mandrillus; species Mandrillus leucophaeus. The sequence continues at coordinate 1,054,563 of NW_012108341.1, read as the reverse complement.
AATAAAGATTCATTTGTTGCAAATGATAGGAAAACACAAGAGAAATGGCTTACCTTTAAAAAGATAATGTATTGGCTCACATCAATGAGCCTTGCAGAGAGTACATCCTACTGCTTGTGGCATAGCTGGATGTGGACTTACCCCACATCCTCGGGATTCTCTCCTTCTCTTTCCATTTGAGGAAGCTGAAACCACAACAGGCCTGTCTGGGACAGCTGGAGCCAAGGCTGCCACAGTAGTGAGAGCAGAAGGAGCACACTCTCACTTCTCCCTTTTCCTCTCTTCCAGTGGCCCACTGGTGCCTTCCACTGGCTGACCCTAGAGTCTAGGACATGCAGCTGTGCGACTCAGAGCAGAGAAGATCCGGGGAATGAAAGGAGTGGGTATGAGGGCAAACAAGCAACCACAAGCACGAATACCTTTCTTAAAGTCTCACAGCAGTAAGTGGTGGAGCCTGGCCTTGAACCCACAGCTGGGGCTTTGAATCCTGCCCTTCCATGCAGCAAGGAGGCATGAAAGTACATTTCAGCCTGAGGCATCTGAGTGAGCAAAGGCCAGCTGGGAAACTCTGGAAGGTATACGGAAACAGCAGAGAGTTTCTTTGGGCTGCCGTGTTAAGGTGCTTACAGAAGAACAATGGCAAATAGAAGTCCACATTGCATAAAGCCTACAGGACTGGGCTGGAGTTTGGTTTTCGTTCAGGATGCAAAAGGGAAGTTATCAAAAGAAAAGGAAAAGTTAAGGTAAGTTATAGTTATAAAAGTGTCAGAAACAGGAAAAAAAATACTTGGACTCACCTCGAATAAAATCAAGATACAAAATGAAATAATTCTAAAGAGCAAAAACTACAATACCATAAAGAGTTGATTTGTTTCCTGATTTTTGTATGGTTGCCATCTTGGATACTGATAACAGAAATTAGGAATGAACATTCCTTTATTCCTTCAAGTGAAAACCTACTCTGAGCTGGGGACTGTGTGGGAGTTTTAGAGGATGTCAACATGAACCATTTGTTGAGTTTTTCTAATATTTCCCTTGTCTTTTGAAGTGCAGGAGAGTGCCCCGTGTCATGACCTTTTGTCTGAAAAGAGATCTGAGGCATACAAAAAGTACATTGAAAGGTTGTTCACTTTGTATTCTATGTGTGGTTTTAAATCTCAAGGTTATATGCTCTGGCTGGCTTTGTCTGAAGTTAAATGGCCTGACTTGCAAATAATATTGATGGAATGTGCATAAAAAAAGAAGTGACCGCAAGGACAGAAAATCTCTCTGGGTGAGGGCGGTAAACTGGGAGATTTTTACATGTTTCTTGGGGTAAGACTGACTAGTTCTAAGCCCCTTGATGCTTTTATTTTTAAAATCACAAACTGATAATACTTGCCACTTAATCATAAGTATATCATTCACATCTTCTATAATTCAGATGCTTTAACTAAATGTCTGATTCTGAATCATACAGTAGGCATATCACAAAGGAACACTGTATGTTATATAAACTGGACATCTGCAGATGGCTCACTTTATCATTTTGAATCAACAAGCAGCGAGTTAGCATATATGTATCCCTAGGTAGTTGAAAAATTTAGTCGAACCTCCCCCATAACCTAAAACTTAGATAACCCATTAATTAATTAATTAATTTATTTATTTAACATTTATTTAGCACCTGCTATCTTCCATGAATTTAACAGAGATTTATTAATTGCCTATATGTGTTCAGCTATGCCTGATGGTGAACAAAATAAAGATGGGTTGACCCCTCATGGAGCTTACGCTCTAATGGAAGTGGCATCTACACCTGTGGTTTGGTGCAGATTGTGCTGTGAAAAACCTCACTGTTTAGCAGAGAAGACAGACTTACAGTCAGCACAGCTGCAAACGCAATGTGATGAGTGCATGAAAGTGTGCTTTGGGAATGAGTGGTGATCTCTCTGAGTGCCCAGGCAAGGCTTTTCCAAGAAGCGAATGCAATAGCTGGACCAGGAAGGAAGAAACGGAGCTTCTGGACGTTTGGAGAAATGCATTTTAAGTTGAAGGAGTGACAGGATGCTGAGATATGGAAATGGGAAACAGCATTCCGTTTGGAATGTGTGCTCTGAGGGTGTGGGAACAGTGGTCAAAGCTAAGTCATGCAGAGCCTTGTGGGCCACGTGATGGAGTTTGGGTTTTATTGGGAGGCATATGGAGGTAATTGATGAATGTGAAACAGAGGAATGACATGAATGGGTGTGCCCCTTCAGAAACCATCTACCAGCACTGAGACTCCAGGAACTGCGATCAGTGTAACTTGGCCATTCTCTGTGGGCGTTGGGGGTGTTGTATGTGTATGAGGGAGGAGTCTAGGAGGCTCTCACACTTCTGTCTGTTTGCAGCAGCCTCTATTTGACCTCCAGACTCCAGACTTTTCATACTAAACACATTATGCAGGCCACAATCAGGTCTATCTTCTTTGAACAGATCTTTTGCCATGCAGCATCTTCACTCCCAAATTTTGAGTTTTTTTTTTTTCCCCCAGATGGAGTCTCACCCTGTCGCCCAGGCTGGAGTGCAGTGGTGCAATCTCAGCTCACTGCAACCTCCCTCTGCCTGTTGGTTCAAGTGACTCTCCTGCCTCAGCCTGCCAAGTAGCTGGGACTGCAGGTGCGGGCCACCACACCCAGCTAATTTTTGTATTTTTAGTAGAGACAGGGTTTCACTGTGTTAGCCAGGATAGTCTCGATCTCCTGACCTCATGATCCACCCTCCTCGGCCTCTCAAAGTGCTGGGATTATAGGCATGAGCTACCGCACCTGACCAATTTTGAGTGTTTCTTACATCGCAAATGTGAATTTTTGAACTTCCTTTGAAAGATCTTCATTGAGTCTTAAAATCCCCTACTCACCCGAACACTCCTTTTCTCACTGTTAAACAAACATTCTGTCCTCTTCCATCTCAGTGCCCTTGCTATCTTCTTGCTAGGTATCCTAAGTGCACCATCCTCCAAGACTAGTTTAAGCCTCATCACCTTTATGCAGTCTTCTGACCACTTCATGCCTACCTGATCCACTGTATCCTCATCTACTGTAGCTTGGAGCTAAGTGCCTGACACTAGACTATAATAAGCTTCTCCAGGCAAAGAATTTTTGTCTATTTTGTCCACTGCTATATTCACACACTAAGAATAGTGCTTGGAAGATAGTAGGTATTTGACAAACATTTGCTGAATGAATGACTATGAAGTCCTTTATAAAAATGTAACAAATAAAACACTATCAAGAATAAAACACTTAATGAATCTGATCATGCATTGAGTCAACAAGCATGTACTGAGTGAATGCTATGTGACAAGCATTGTGATAGCTTCCGGGTATTCAAAAAATAATTAGACTTGGAGTTCATCCTCAAAAAGTTCATAGTGAGAACAAAATCATTGTCCTACAGAATCAAATTCTGGTGAATATTTACATTTTCACACACATTAAAAATCAGTAGGGAACAATATAACCAGTACATTTTTGTCAAAAAGAAAACAAGAATTTCATATCCTTTAGATTTCAACATTTTAAAAGTCTGATAATACCAAAACTTGGTGAAGATGGGTAGCAATAACAACCCTCAAACATGGCTAGTAGGAAGGAAAATTAGATGCTTTCTAATTTTGGAATGCTTTCTTAGTTATTTAGTAAAGGTGAAGACGTGTGTACAAGACAATCCAGCAATTTCAGTCCTACATAGAGAAACTCTCAGATGTGTGCACATGGAGACATTACAATCATGCTAATTACAGCACTGTTTAAAATGAACAGCTAGAAACAACCGAGATGTCCCATCAATAGCAAGAGGGATAAGTAAATTACGGTTGTATCCAAACAATTGAATCTTCTGGAAGTGAAAATAAATAAACTTGAGCTACAATTATTCACATAACTTAATCTCATAAATATATTGAATAAAAAAAACAAATTGTAGAATGATAATTTAGCAAGATCCTAATTCTGCAAAGTGTAAACATAGAAAATAATACAATATGTTATTTGTGGCTTGATATATATGTAATAAAAGTAAGAAATATGCCTGATAGGGTGCCTAACCATCCGGGTTTGCCTAGGACCTTCCCTGTTTTAGCACAGAAATTCCTGTATCTCGGGAAACTCCTCAGTCCCAAACCAGGACAGTTGGTCACCTTACCTGAAAAAGGTAAACACTAAGCCTAGAATGGTGGCTACTTCTTGGGGAAGTGAAGGAAATGGGACTGAACAAGGTTATACTGGGTATAGTTCAGCTGAATTTGTAATGTTCTATTTCTTAAGTTGGATTATGAGTATGTAAGTGAGACAATTCAATGCAGTCAGATTGGGAACACAGATCCAATAGAGTAAAAATAAATTAGAAAAAAAAGGGTATCTCAAAGCAGTTATTTATCCATGAACTTAACAGGTTATGGAGAAAGGACGATCATTTCATCTTTGACCATAACCTAAAAACTGCCAAGAGTAAGAGCCACCTCATCTGAGATGTTTCTTTGAGTATTTCTCCCTCCCCTCTCACCACCATCCCCTCTCAGTCCTTTCACCTATATAAGGATTGCAGAGCTTCTTCTGGAAATACACACACAGACACAGACACACAGACACACAGACACACACACACACACACACAACGCACGCACTAGGCACTCAGAGCCAACATTCATACAGTAGTTTCTTGAACTACTTGCAAATATCTCTTGTCTCTCTTGTCTTTCTTAACCAAGTTCCCTGAGGGCAGGCTCTGCTTGACACTACCTTCACATTCTGCTGGCAGGAAGGGGAGTGCTCCAGAGCCAGGGCCCTGGAAATACTTTACATCGTGATTTCACCACTCACTGACTCTGTGACCTTGGGAAATTAACCACACCTCAATGTCCTCAACTATAACATGAGGATAGCACTCCTTATAAGGCAGATATGAGGACCAAGTAAAATGCTTCTAAAACATTGAGTGTGATGCTTGGGAAATATGCTGAGCCTAATATGGTTGATTGGTAAAATTTTAAATAATTAAAAACAGTAATTCTAAGGTACAGGAACAAAATATATTAAATACATATTTCAATACCATGCAAATTATTTTAAACTGTGATATAGGATTAAAATAAATCTAGTGAGGAAAGGCAGGAGGAATAAGCTTCCCATTCTCACCCAACCATCTGTAGAAATATTAAAATTAGAACATTTTTATGACAGAGAATTGTCATGTTTGTTGAACTGAATTGTGAAAAAAAATGGTCAGGTTCTGTTTAATGTAACGATTCCTATGAGACTAATTAAAGTCTGAAACTCTGTTTCTTTTTTTGGAAGCCATGTCTGCTTAAAATGAGCTCTAATTGTCCCTATTTACACACTGACTGCAGAGTGCCCATCCTGCAGCAGACAACTCTGTAATTAGCTCCATTCAAGAACAAAGCAGTGACCATCTTTCAGCTGCTTTCTGGCTTTTGAGCTTAGGAAGCAAAGAAGAGTTTTTTTGGCTCCCTTGCAAAATGGAATTTAAATCTGCCACAAGCAATCAGTTGCAAGAATGATAATTGCACAGTTTGTTACAATTGATTTATACAGGCCCCAGGAAAGAATGAAGATCTCCTGACTAAAATTGTCAAATGAATAATTAATGATATGTGAAATTTTCCTTCCTTGGGATTTTACTGGCTGCATCTAGAATAAACCGGTAATGCTGACCTATTACTCATGCACTGTATAAACCAGCTGATATTTTGGGACTGTCTGTCAATCACTCTCATAGATATCATCCTCCTGAATAGTCACCATGATCTGCTTCATATTCAACATTCTGCACTTTTCAGATGAAGAACTTTCAATGAAAAAAATTAATTGAATTACAACTTGTAAAAGAACAAACGCAAAGGTTAAAATTTTGCTACTGAGTCCACAAAACTTTTAAGCATCACCTAAATCTTTTACAAAGGAGCATGTGAACCAAATTAGTGCCCCTGCTCCCCCACAACACACACACGTGCACATGCACATTCAGCTCAGAGGAAATGGAATGATTCCACTTGGGTGTGTCATATACAACTATCTATTTTGCTTGTTTAACCCCATCTATAAGTCTTTTTTTATTATGTGAATTTAACCCATCTACATTTATTGTGATTACTGATGTATTTGAACTATCTGCCATCTTACTCTGTTTCTATTTTGTTTGTCTTTTGCTTCTTTTTTCTTCTTGCCTTCTGTTTTCTTCTTTCTCCTTTTTCTTTTCAACAGTTTGCAAACATTCCATTTCTATCATTTCAATGGTTACATCAAAAAGGTTAATACACATACAAAATGCAACTCTTAAATGAAACAAGGAACTTAGCATGCTTGTTTTCTCTTTCAACCCCACCCACTACCATCTTTTCATATTATTATTATCTAGAATGTCAGGTCCCTCTTGTCTTTAAATAAGAAAAAATAATTATTCCTATTTTTTGCAGCCCATAATTATTTCTATTTTATAGTCAGTAATTGTATCCTTCCCCTTTTTCAAGGATTTATTTATCTTCCTTTAGTAATTCTGTGGGAGAAGATCTTTGGATAATAAACTAGGTTAGTCTTTGCATGAAGATGTCCATTTCATCCTCACTTTAAAAAAAATATGCTTGCCTTTGTGAATAGGAAATCTCATCACATGATACAAAATTCAAGTACGCTAAATGTTGTCTCAGTTGGATATAGAATTCTAGATTGAATACTGCTTTCTTGAGGCATGAATATCACTATATTTTTTCTGGCATCCACTTTTACCGATTAGAAATTTTCCATCAGGCCGGGCGCGGTGGCTCACGCCTGTAATCCCAGCACTTTGGGAGGCCGAGGCAGGCGGATCACGAGGTCAGGAGATCGAGACCATCCTGGCTAA
>NW_012108341.1:1041215-1047556 GCF_000951045.1 Mandrillus leucophaeus | reverse complement strand
GCCTGTAATCCCAGCACTTTGGGAGGCCGAGGCAGGCGGATCACGAGGTCAGGAGATCGAGACCATCCTGGCTAACACGGTGAAACCCCGTCTCTACTAAAAATGCAAAAAATTAGCCGGGCGAGTCCCAGCTACTCGGGAGGCTGAGGCAGGAGAATGGCGTGAACCCGGGAGGCAGAGCTTGCAGTGAGCCGAGATCGCGCCACTGCACTCCAGACTGGGGGACTAAGCGAGACTCTGCCTCAAAAAAAAAAAAAAAGAAAGAAATTTTCCATCAGCCTGATTGTCACTTATTGTGGTTTTTCTCTGGTGGCTTTTAAGAATCTTCTCATTCTTCTTGATGTTCTGGTTATTGTATTCTACAAGGTGCTTAGAGTGGAAATTTTTTAAAAAGTTGTCCTGCTTGGCACTTGATGTACCTTTTTACCCTGAAGACTCAGGTCAGACTATAACAATCTGTCTTTCATGTCTCTAAACTTCATTTTCATATTTTCTGCCACTTTATTTCTCTGGCTGTTTTGGGTGATGGTCCGACTTTCAATCATTAATTCTTTCTTTAACTGAATCCAGTCAACTGCATTCAGACTTTCCAGGATTTTTTTTTATTGGTACCTTTTTATAACTCATTGTTCTCCATTATAACCTCCATTGTTGGATATTCTGTCTTTCAAGATTTTAAACATAGTTCAAAATCCTTTGGGGATTCTTGTATTTCTATTTCTTTGGCTATAAAATGTCCTCTATTTGTTGGGTTTGTTGGATCTCTTTCACAGATTTGGATTAACTCATGAATTGTTAAGCCTGTGGCCTCAGTCCTCACTTATTACTTGGAGGACTCTTTAAAATCATGACTACAGATTTTTAAATGCAAAAGTATATAAGCTATTATTTTGATGTATCTGGGCTAGAAAAAAGTTCCATGTGCTCTTATTTCTTCATTGTGACTGGAAATTAGCTACTTTGATTTAAAAAGTAAAAGTCTGAAAGAAAAAAATAAAGCAGAAAAATATATCAAATATGTTTGGATAAAGTTAAATAGAACACAATGTAAAAATTCACGTATAGATTATAGTTCTAGGACATTTTTATATAAACTTGAGTTTCTCTCTTTGGTTGGATGAGATGTATTTAAATGCAGTGTTTCTCTGAAGATAATTAATTGTGAATTATGAAATCACTCACTTTTTTTTTAATTCAACAAACATTTATTCAATGCCTCCGCACAGAACTGTACTAAGTATAGTTATACAAAGACCAGCAGGCCCTAGTTTTTTCATCTGTAAAATGGTGTTAGGATATTCCATGCAAGGTGGTTGTAAAGAGCAGATATGAAGACTATAAATTGCCTAGCAGAATTCCTGGCACATTGTAGGCATCTAATAAATGCAATAGTTATTCTCTTTGTCATTATGGATATCGTGTGAGTTTTGAACATAAACAGGTAAACAGATATTCAAACACACAAACAGTTTTAAGACACATTGAAGGGACTGATCAACTGTGCTTGTGATGGCTGGGAGGTCTTTGTATAGTAGAAGACATTTGAACTGGGTCCTGAAGATTGAGTAGGAGTTTGCTAAATGGAAAGTTTAGGGAAAGTGGAAAACCATATTCAAAGACATGGACACTTGACAGTTGTATTGTATTCCGGGAATTGAAATTGTATTGTATTTCGGGAATTGAAAATACTCAGGATGTGTGGAAGATGTGGGGTGAGTAGAAGCAGGGAAAATGTGTTTGAAGAAGGTAGGCAGAGTTCAAGAAAAGAGGGAGGGACATTTCAGTTAGATGCTGCAACAGTTTGGAGGAGAGATGATGAGGGATGCAAGTCAACAAAGATTGTAGGAGTGAAGAGATGGGAGAAGACTTCAAAACAATTGGGAGATAAAATATACAGTACTTGACATGATAGAATGTGGAAGTTCGAATGCCAATGAAACCACAGCTGTTAGATGTGGGCAAGTGACTTAACCTCTCTGGGCATTTACTTCCTCAATTGTAAACTGGAAATAAAAATAGGACATACTTCATGGGGTTGTAGTAACGATTAAGAAAGACAAGATCTGTACAGCATTTTTAAAAGCACCTAACTCATAGAAAGTTTCAGTAAATAACTATGTGAGATGTGGAGGGTGCTGGAGGAGTCAGCAATGAAGCCCAGGTTTCTAGCTTAGCAACTGAGAGGTGGCTGCTGCTGCTACTCATGGAGACAGGGACCTCAGAGGAGGAACAAGTTTGCCTCCGAGGTCCTGCCTATCAATTAGGAAGAATCAAGCTATTGTTAAGGGTCAGCTGTAACAGGCCTCCAAGGAGCTAGGCATCTCCTTTCTTAGACAAACCAGTTCAAAGCTTTCATCTGTACCATGGCTGTGCGCAAGCCGAATACACAATACAGGGAGTGAAATGTAGGGCCTAAGACGGAAGTGTCCAGGAGGTCCTTGGGGAATCTCTGGTCACCTTACAGCTGTAATGAGAACTGTACAGAAGGTGGCTGAAAAAAAAATAGGAGCATTTTAGGAAGCAAGACTAAAAATAGCTATGCTGTGTTTGGAAGCTGAGAGGAAGAAACCATCCACTAAAGGATCAAACTCCTGATCTTATGATTTTCATTTAGGGTTTGTGTAAGTTTCCATTTGCTAATATCATGCCCTCATGTTCAACAGTTTTTTAGGCCATAATATTTCATGTCACCCTGTAATGAAATAATACAGCCTTGTATTATTCTTGTATTATTATTAATACAAGAATTAATGAATTAATACTAATACAAAAATGATTATCTTATATTATTATTCTTGATGGACAAGAAGAGATATTATTATCTCCATTTTACAGATGAGAAAACTGAGGCTCAGGGAGATATTATTTGCTGAAGTCCTCATAGCCAGAAAATAAGGCAGAATCAGGACAAGTGACAAATATTTTGATTTCTGGTTCCTTTCTTTTTCCCTTTCTTGTTATTGCTTCTTGATGTGCATCTTATTCGTGGGGAACCCTTCTTCCCGTCTCATGATGTCTCTTTTCTATGAAGAGCAGTCAGTCAGTTTAATTCCTGGCCCCTTTCCCTCTTCTCAGTCCATCCCAGGGAGGCAGTAACTTCCTTGATTGGTAAACTTTGGAAGAATTTCACACTTTTTTCCCTCACGGAAGGAGATTGTCTGACCAGAGAGAAATTCTACTCTGCTCTTCAATTCTAAAAGGTAAGGGGATAGGAGAGCTTTTCTGATTCATTTCTGCCTGGAATTTGGTACTTAAATCTCCTAATCATGTCAGCAGGCTCATTCGGTTAGTACCCTAAACTTTGCCCTTCCACCTAGCTTCTGTAATGAATAACGTTGTTATTTTGGTTTCTATCTTTAGTCATTAGTTTATTTCCCAACTTGCTCAGAACCTGGACAGAGAAGGGTCCTATTTATTGGGGGTTCCCTTGGAGACCTCCTACATATCTGCAATACTCTAGAGAGTTTGGAAACAAGAATGAAGTATGAGTTCAAACAATCATGGCCAGATATGACAATGACCACAGGAAATGTTACATGACTCAGAAAATATGTTAGACATGGCAAAGGAAAATATCTTGGGCCCCCAAAATCACTAAGCTAAAGAGAGAATTCAAGCTGGGAACTGCTTAGGGCACCTGCCTCCCATTCTATTGAAAGTTTTCCCTGTGCTCACTGAGATAAACGCATGTCTGATTGCTTCCTTTGGAAAGGTTAATCAGAAACTCAAAAGAATGCAGCGGTTTGTCTCTCACCTATCTCTGACCTGGAAGCCCCTTCCTAGCTTCCTCCACGTTTCCTGCCTTTGCTTTGAGTTTTCCCACTTTTCCAGACTGAACCAATATACTTCTGACATATACTGATTGGTATCTCAGGTCTCCCTAAAATGTATAAAACCAAGCTGTGCCCCAACTCCTTAGGCATATGTGTCAGGACTTCTGGAGGCTGTGTCGCGGGTGCACATCCTCAACCTTGGCAAAGTAAACTTTCTAAATTAACTGAGACCTGTCTCAGATTTTCTGGGTCCACAGACATTAACATAAGTTAGCTTGGAGAAGCCACTTATGGTATAAGTAGCAGTTAATAGATGAAAATGCTGAAAAAGAAACCCATTCTCTTAGGAGAAAAATCAATGGACTAGATAACAAATTAACCTCTATTCGCTGCTTAGGTCTCTAGAAGAAAAATAAAATAAATATAAACCAAGTATGCAGTAGTTGTAAGAAATAGCATCATAAGGCTGGGTGCGGTTGCTCACGCCTGTAGTCTTAGCACTTTGGGAGGCTGAGGCGGGTGAATCACGAGGTCAGGAGTTCGAGACCAGCCTGACCAACATGAGGAAACCCGTCTCTACTAAAAATACAAAAAAATTAGCCAGGCATGGTGGCACACACCTGTTATCCCAGCTACTCGGGAGGCTGGGAGGAGAATCGCTTGAACCCGGGAGGCAGAGTTTGCAATGAGCCGAGATTGCACCACTGCACTCCAGGCTGGGTGACAGAGCAAGACTCTGTCTCAAAAAAAAAAAAAAAAAAAAAAAAAAAAAAAAAGGGCCAAAAAAGAAATAGCGTCATAAATGAAAGCTAAGATGAGGCATAAGTTTTGAGGAAAAACCAGTTTCTATGAAATAATCTTAGACATGAGCTTCTTTCCTTAAAAAGCATCTTGGCCGGGCGTGGTGGCTCATACCTGTAATCCCAGCGCTTTGGGAGGACAAGGTGGGCAGATCATGAGGTCAGGAGATGGAGACCATCCTGGCTAACACAGTGAAATCCCATCTCTACTGAAAGTACAAAAACAAAATTAGCGGGGCATGGTGGTGGGCGCCTGTAGTCCCAGCTACTCAGGAGGCTGAGGCAAGAGAATGGTGTGAACCCAGGAGGCAGAGCTTGCAGTAAGCCGAGATTATGGCACTGCACTCCAGCTTGGGGGACAAAGCGAGACTCCATCTCAATTAAAAAAAAAAAAAAAAAAAAAGCATCTTAAGATGCAGCCTGCCCAGATTAACTTTATCCAACTTTTTTGTGTGTGTGTGCTTACTTTATGCCAGACTTTATATATAAAAACCTACACAAACACACACATGAGAACAGAATGTGGTTCCTCATGGAAGAAAAAAGTTTAACAAATTTCTTAACTGAGAATAAAGATGATTTTGCAGTCAGACCCTTCACTTTGGACCAGGGCTAGAGAGCCCAGGAAGGTGTAGCTGCAGATCCTAGATCTTGGGGATGGCTGGTTCAAATGTTAACATGCCAGACTCACTCTTGTTCAGGTCAGAATAGCTACCACATAATGAATCCCAGAGGTAGAGAAGCAGCTTGCTGTCTTTCTGGATCTTTCCAGCTCTCCTGCGTCTCCCCTAGAACTGTCGATATGTCTGGTTAATGGTTTATCCCTTGCTCACTGTGTCTGAGCCTCTGACAAGGATGTTCACCTTGGGATGCTTATTTGCAAAGAATCTCTACCGAGTTTCTGTCACTTTTTCATCTACTAATGAAGTAACTTGAGACTAGCAATATATCTCATTCTAGAAACTTGCATTGAAGATGGTGTGACGTACATACAGGACCTATTTCAAAATAGAAATGTCACAAAGCATCTGGTACTTCGAAGAGTGACTTTTGTTTTCTACTTTGGATTTTTGCTTGGATGCTCCTAAACATGACATATAAACTCTTCTCCCAGGGTCTGAGCTTCCTGGAGGCAGGAGTTGTATCTTATAAATCTATGTACCTCTTCCAGTGGTATGCATACAGATTGTGCTCAAAAAATACTTATTAGCTGAAAGACTGGTCACATTTTTAAGAGAAGAAAGAATTCTAAGCCATCCTGAGATTTGCCAGTTAGTCTAATTTATCATCAGGCTTATAATCATCCACAAATGCATTCATAGGCAGAAGAAAGATGATGTCCTGGAGGGAAAAATACTTTCAGCAACAGGGATGTTAAAAGTTTACAGGTCAACTTTAAAGCATGTCCTTTTGGCTGCAAACAAAAGAATCCTTTAGTGCAACTAATCTAAAAATATTTCTATTTGTCAGAAATACCTTAATTTTATTAGGATTACTGGTTAAAGAATGTTTTTATAGTTCTCGGTAAATATCACTAACTGCTATTAAATTTCCTTCCTTCCTTCCTTCCTTCCTTCCTTCCTTCCTTCCTTCCTTCCTTCCTTTCTTCCTTCCTTCCTTCCTTCTTTCCTTCTTTCTTTCTTTTTTGAGACAGGGTCTCACTCTTGCCCAGGCTGGAGTATAGTGGTGTGATCTTGGCTCACTGCAACCTCAGTGCGTCAGTCTCCAGAGTAGCTGGGATTATAGGCATGTGCCACTATGCCCAGCT
>NW_012108341.1:1038278-1040170 GCF_000951045.1 Mandrillus leucophaeus | reverse complement strand
TCAGCCTCCTGACTAACTGGGAGTACAGGGCATCGTGCCCCACTAACTTTAGTATTTTCTGTAGAGACAGGGTTTCCCCATGTTGTCCAGGCTAGTCTCCAACTCCTGAGCTCAAGCAATCCTCCCACCTCGGCCTCTGAAAGTGCTGGGATTACAGGCGCGAGCCACCATGCCCGGCCTATCTTTTGCTTGGTTATGTATTTTTATATGAAGGTATTTTAAATTGTGTGCAGTGAAATCTCTTAACTCTTGCAACTTCTTCAATTACTCCCAAGTTTGAAAAGTTATGCTGCCCCTAGAAGTCTGACAAATATTTATTTTATTTTGTCTTATTCTTTTAGGGTTTGATTTTTAAATATAAAGTCTTCATCCATTTGAAATGCATTGGGATGAATGTGTGACATAAAGATCCAGATAACCACTTTTCTGCCAAATGGCTAACCAAGTATTCTAACGATATTGATTGAATTATTCTTCTCTTCTACATTATTTTGTGGTGCCCTTTTGAAAAAATAGACATGAAATTCTTATATATAACACAGTCCATATCTCTTACAGACCCTACTGTGATCTGTCTGTTCTTGGAAGACGATTACACTGTATCAGTTATTGCTCTGGAATTTTCTACAATGTGGGACTCTTCACCATCATTTCTCCACCCTGCCAACAGCACATATCCTGACTTTTTAAAGTTAATTGCTATTCATCTTTGTTCGTATAAACTTTAAAACATTTTCCTTTCCTTTTTTCCCCATTGGAATTTTGTTTGGGAGCCATTAATCTATGAGTGAATTTGTGAAGAATTGACATCTTAAGACGTTTCTTAAGTTTTCCAGTCTGGCATGCCCTCCCATTAATTAAAGGATTGATGAATGGAACTCCATTTTAACTGTCTCAGTAAAGTTTTGGGTTTTCTTTATAGAAGTCGCACACATTTCTCATAAAAAATTACTCCCAGGTACTTCACTACTTTATCTTTTTCTTGCTGCTGCAGCTGGAATCTCCTTCTCATTATATTTCCTAATTGCTTCTCAGTGGTATGTAGAAATGCTACTGATTTGCACAAAATGCATTTAGCTCTTATTTAGCCTTTTAATTTGAATTTTTATTTTTTGTTTACTCTGTGTCCTATCTTTTGTCAAGGGGAAGCATTCACGAGAAGAATGTTTCTGTATCATTTACAAAATTCATCGTTGCCATGTTACTATGCCCTTCGATGAAAGATAAACACAGATTTCTTTAATGATGCAAAGAGTTATATCAGTGTCCTCTGTATCCCCGGTCCTTGAAGCCCTGCTTTCCTTCCCACCTCAAGGCCGGCCCTGCAGTTCCAGCTGCTGCCCACAGCTGTCACTCAGGAATGATCTTTCCTGGCTCCCACTGCTGCTCCTTGCTTGTATCCTTAGTGGTCTGGTTCTTGCCTTTGGCCCTGGGCTTGGCCAACCCATTCTGAGTGCTGTTCATGGCCTATGGAGTTTGGTCTCTTACCCAGGTCTTCATGAAGCCACTCTCTGGTTCTAGTGTCACTGGATGCTGCTACTGAGAGACTCCTTGGCTCCAATTGTCCTGCTCTCCTGGGAGTCCTTCCAGCCAGAATAAACTCTGGCTGTCCTTTGGAGGTAAGGATCTAGAAGCAAGAGCTCATTTTGTTTCCCCCCGAAATTTAAAGCTAAAATTGTGACTATTTAGCTTACCTCATGTTCATCTCTGTTTTATGGTTTTTCATCTTAATTTGTTTTCATTGCCTTGTTTTATTTATTGATTTATTGATTGATTTTTTTGAGATGGAGTCTCACCCAGGCTGGAGTGCAGTGGCAAGATCTCACTGCAACCTCCACCTCCTGGGTTCAGGCGATTAACCTCTGCCTCCTGGGTTCAAGCGATTCTTCTTC
>NW_012108341.1:986207-1036893 GCF_000951045.1 Mandrillus leucophaeus | reverse complement strand
ACTACTCAGGAGGCCGAGGCAGGAGAATCACCTGAACCCAGGAGGCGGAGTGTACAGTGAGCCAGCCAAGATCATGCCACTGCACTCCAGCCTGGGCAACAGAGCGACAGAGTGAGACTCCGTCTCAAAAAAAAAAAAAAGAGAAAGAAATGATAAGAAAAGTACAAATAAAAATTTGAAAGACATTCCCTTTTATCGTAACAAAACTGCTTTAAATGATATAAGTTGGAATGCAAACAATGTATCAAATAATTTTAATAGTCTCTCAATTGTTTGTTGACTTTTAGAAATTATTAGTGTGATCTTTCTTCTGACCTTGCTGCACTGACTAAATGATGTTCCCTTCTGAGCCACTATGATTTGACACCGGCAACTGCATCAAACTCTTCCAAGCACTTCCTCATTGAACTAGTGGTCATTAGGTTTCCATAGCCAGAGACTTTGTTGCAGGCAGACTGGCAGAGCCTGCTGTCTGCTGTCACGGCGGGCACTGGATGCCAGCTTTTCCCACGTGGACTAGACCCAGAGTGTTTCACCTCGACCCCTGCTCACGACCTGCAACCCTGCTTGGAAAGCAAGAAACAAGAGGGTGGGTCTCTTTGTTGTCGGAATAATCCTGGGCAAGCTCCTGGATCTGATCAAGGAAAGGGGTGCTACCACCTGCAGATTCCTGGCATCACTACTAACAGGACCCAGAACAATCCCCAGCCTTCAGCGGATAACTGCCACCAGGTGGCGCCAACCGCAGCGGACCTGGACAGATTGGGCTCCTGCAACCTTGGCTGTTACATCCTCAGTCGTTTAATTAACCCGGCACTAAATGACCTCGCATTTACACGATTGAATTTTTTGGACTTTACTTTCTGTGTTATGGGTGGGGGAGTTACATTTTAGATTGTTATGAGGCTGTACCTTAATTTTTTCTTTTCTCGTCAATGTATTTGGAAAAATTTGAAATCCAGAGAAGAGTTACCAGAATCGTACAATATTATAATGAACACCCATATACTTTTCACCTGGATTCATCAATTCTTAATATTTTGCTATAGTTTCTATTTTCTCTCCTTATATCTGTGTGTATATATTTTTTTTCTGAGCCATTTGAGAATTAGTTGCATCATCCGTCAATACTTCAGCACGTGCCCCTTAAGAACAAGGACATTCTTCTACAAAACCACAGTCTCACTCAGGAAATGTGACATTAATGAAATATCATTATCTAACCTAGAGATACTAAGATTGAAGAATTGTCACAATAATGCCTTTTTAACATATATTTTTTAAATCCAGGATCTAATAAAAAACATCACAGACTGTGTTTAGTTGTCATGGTTCTTGAGTCTCCTTAATCTGGTGTGGTTCCTCAGCCTTTTTTTTTTTTTTTTTTACCTTTTATGAAATGACCATTTTGGAGTGTCCAGGCCAGTTTTATTCTAGAAAGAAAACAACTAGTCATTTGCTCTAAAATTAATTTAACACACACACAAACCTGGTTGGGACTTCCTGGTTTGTTCTTCTGATCCAATTTTAACAAGTATATCCCATAACAAAAAGAAATCAATACCATGAAAACTGGCAGACCCAAATTCATAAGGGACTCCATCTAAGTTAAGTCCCAATTAGTTCTATTAAATTGCTTCTAATGGGCATCAGGGTTTTGTCCAGTAATCTTCCTTTCACAGAGACACCACTTCACTCCTCATGTGATCTCGGTGGGCTGTCAGTCATGGGACTCAACTCCCCACTGTGGTGACTGGTTAAAAGATAGATGCAATGTGACCCGAATGGAGCCAGCATCTCCCCTAAGAGATTACACATGGATTCTGGAAAAGAAAGACTCTCTCTTCCTCTAGGATCATGAGATAAATGATAATGTTGGCTGGAACTATTTGTGTTCAGCTTCCCAATTGTATAAGGGAATTGTATAAGAGCTTCTACTCTGCGGCAGAAGAGAATAAAATTTACACCACACACAGAATAAAGCTCTGGCAAACTGAGATAAAAAGATCAATGATGACAGATGGAGTTAGTGCATGTGACATGGTTAAATCCATGGATCTAGCCATGCCTGAAGTTAGATGGTGCATACATTGAGCTGAGCTGGGTTTCTGTCTCTTGCAACTGAGTCTTGACCACAGGTGCCAATGATTTAAGGACTTGGTCAGAATCCCTTAGGGATATTTTTCTTTGCCATTGTGGAAGCCTAGATAAGTTACCAGGGTTCTTTGGCATCACAATACTCACTTCAGAGGTAACTGTTGTGTAGATTAAGGAGGTAACTAAGTAACCGCTTCACAGTGCCTGGAGCATACTAGGGAATCCACGAATGTTAGAAACAGGTACAAAAATCTGCCATGCTTCTGCCATTTGCCCTGTGTCCTTGAATTTTCCCGCATTCTCCCCAGACGAAAACCAGACTTTGCTGAGAATAGTGCTTTGTCAGATAGTAATCATCACTCACTGTCAACATCTTGGTTATAGTCATTCCATTTGTCCTATAAACAACATGAACAGAGCATTAATATACCTGGAGGGTCGTCAGCATTTGACTAGTTATTATTTCTCCAGGCGAGAGAGAAGCCACTGGTGAGGCTAAGCCGAATTTAACTGCACTGACATTTTTGGCAGCAGGCATTCCTGACCCAAGCTAAAGTACAAGCAGGGGGAGGAGGTGGCAGGGAGAAAGAGACACTGGGGTTGGTATGTTGATTTTTTCTACCCGTTTGTACTCATTTTGGCCTCCTTTGTCCTCTTTCTACAACGATTTCCAGAAGGAAATTTGTTCTGTCAGAACCCACAATATCCTTATGTTTGCTGCTGTCAAAGGGGCTAGTGGCAAATACTCTTTTGGAAAAGCAAAATTCCCAGAAAAGAGATAATGAGGTTTATGTTTGCACCTTCACAACTCAAGCATGTAACAGAGTTTCCAGAATTGCAAAGAGTCTCACAATTGCTGCATTTTTCTTGACTCCTGCTCTAAGGACCTTAGCAACATTAAGAAGTAGCCACCCCAGGTGGGAGCTGACGTATATCCTGACTTGCTCAGGCCCAGGAGATCAGTGGAGGTGACACAGAGTTGCTGGCTGGAGCAGGCTATCCCATGGCTGGGTTTTCAGCTGGCCTGGACTTTCTGCCAACTCCTTGGTGGGTTTGGAATGGGAGTGAGGGTGCAGCTGTGACCTCTCATGTCTGAAAAATCTGCCTCAAGTAGGGAGAAAGTGCTGGGCTTGCTTCGTGGAGGCCAATCATCCTTTATGTTTTGGAGTTGAGGGCTGGAAGCAGGTGATTTCACTGTACTGCAATTCCAAGGGTCTTAGTTGCAGAGTAATCTCTTCCCCTGCTGGGATTCACTTGCATAGGGCAGGGACTGGTGGGTGGGCCTAGCAGGAGCCTCTTTGCTTAAAGAGCCATTAGATTCTCCTGGAAGAGAGTTCATCCTAAGGACAGAGATCCAGGCACACAATTCAGTCCAACAACAAGGCCCAGGCAGTCGGAGGCAGGAGTGGTTTGTGTATAGCACAGCCTTCCTCCCATCCTCCCAGGCACTCCCATCAGAAGCTTAGAGGCGGTGCTACAAGTAAAAACTTACAGCTGCTCTTGCACATCTCACATCTGTGAGTATCTGAACACAAGTCAGCTTTCCTTTGGGCTACACCTGGTGTGGGGCCGGGGCTAAAAGGCACAGAAAGAACCTTTCCTCCTCCTAGCAGAGCAGCTACAGGGTAGGACTTTGGAGGGAGCAATAGGGAGGTGGCCGCAGTGGTGGCCACAGGGAGGGCTCTGGGTGCAGCTCTGGTGGCACCCATAGCCTCCATGGGAGCCAGTGCCCTCTGGTGGACACCAGCGGGAGTACCGTGCTGGTGCAGCTTGGTGAGGCTGAGACCTCCGGAAAGACCTCCATAGTGGCTATCAGATGATAGCACAGGAGCTTGAACTGGTGAGTCCGTGAGCTCCCCAACCCCGGTTTCCCAGAAATAATTGGGAGAAATGTTAAGATGGACTCATGACCCTGTAGCAATGAGGGGATGGTGGGAGAGAGCTAAAGGAAATATGTCTTGCTACTGTCAATGTAAGCCTGTTGTCACTGTTTTTCTCCCAAGAAGTGTGCCCCGGGGTAGAGGGAGAAAGGGGGGCATGGGTGCCATCTGTAATTTCAAGTCCACTTATTCAGATGATAAACGGGTTGCGCCACAGAAGAGGGGAAATGAAAAATGACACAGGGCTGTTTCGCTTAATTGACAGAGAAGGAGAATTTGGAGGAAGCCTGTTTTAATGCCATGGTGCCCTGGACCAGCACCCAGGAATCATAAAGGGACTTCTGAAGGTCAACTCTTAGCTATACTTTAATTCTCCCTGAGGACCAAGAATCTAGAGTTAGCTTTAGAAACGTCTTGGGATTTGTAAGCAAAGATTTGGTTTGAGCTGAAATATTAACAAGAGGAAGGACCACACCTAAATTCACAAACGGTTTCAAGGTATTCACCTGCTCACTTGTATCAATAGCAGCTCAATTCCATGATTGGCAACAAAGTGAAGTAAATGGGAGGAAATAATACCCAGGTAGCTCCAATGCAGGCTTTTTGGAAATACCACTTGCAGAAATATTGATTATACTTATTGTCCATGTTAAATATATTCTACTCTAGTAAGACTAATTTGTACACAGAAATGTAAATCTCTAATGTGATTGCTGAAGCCGTAAGTTTCAGGTTTTTTTCTGATTTGATTCTTGGATGGCACACTACAAAAGACACTTACTTTGTAATCATAACCTGGTTTGCTCTGCTTTTCACTAGCTTGTGTGGCCTTAGGAGACCATACCTCTCAGCTTCAGTTCTCTTACAGGTAAAATGTGGCTAATAACATATTGCTGAGTTCCTGTTACTGCGTGCAAGAAAGACGCATCTCTAAGTTTCAGTATGGGTTAACACAGTACAATATTTGTCATGACCTGATTTCAACAAAGTCTGTATAAGCAAAAATAGCTCGAATAATTACATATTGCAAATTAAGCTGATCACTGAAACTATAATGGCAGGTGCTGGCGTTTAGAGCCTCAGGTTGGGTCAGCACTGTTTGCTCCCACTTTTCTACTGGGGATATAACTTTTGGGGATGCTGAATATAAAGCTCAGCAACTCAAATCTGAATTACAGCAATTAGAGTTTTAAATTGTTTGAACTTTGATCTGTCTACCGAGGTGAGATGGTATCGTGTCCTAGAGAAATAAAATCCAAATCCTTGGATGAAGCACAAAGCAATATAGGACTGTGATGATGCTTCATCAAGCATTTCAGAAAAAACAAAACTTGAAGAGGAAATGCAGGTTAAGTTCTAGTTACCCCAAGTTTCTACACTTGCTTACCCTTTAAGTCATTCTCAGGGACTGTACTTCATGCCTCAGGCCCATAAAACATAGAGCCACCGTGGCTAGGATAGGCAGCGTACCATGAGAGTGCAGAGATAAGACACTAGGACAGGCTAGGAGGTGAAACTTAAAAAGGAGACTTGATGTATGATAAGGAGATTAGCTCCATGAATAAAAAGAGAGCGGTATAACATTCCAGGCAAAAGGAACAGTCTGTGCGAATGAATGGATAGATAGATAGATAGATAGATAGATAGATAGATAGATAGATAGATAGATATTCTTTGCCTAGAAATAAATGTATCTCCTAAATCTGGCTAGAGTTTATGTTAGTTAATGAATAATACTGACCCTTCTCCCACTAGAAGTAGCACAGTGGCTAAGGGAAGTCATTGTACTATGGGTTGGCTAGATACTGGTGTGTATCCTGGCTCTTCTGGTTAGTAGTTACCTAGGTGATCTAAAAGTAGTTTTCTTCCTGTACCTTTTTAGTCCTCAGGTATTTCAGTTAAATAAAAATGAGGACATGAATATTTAGCTCATAGGGTTGTTGCAAGAAGTAAACGAAAATTTGTAAAGCTCTTAGCACATCCTTGGCATGTAAGTAAGTCCATGTAGCTTTAACCATCATCCATCATCATCAGCAGAAGATTTCCATCCAAAAAAGGCAGTGACTGAATGTTACAGCCACTTGAACAACATTTAACAAACACCAAGGTGAGCTAGGTAAACTCAAAAAAAGAGGGCACAGGGGCATCATCTGAAGATCTTTATTGGTCCAAACACATGCCTCAGCCTGTCTGGTTGGGAATGTTGGCTTCTGAAGTGGCACAGAGAATTGGGCTTTATGCAGGCAATACAAAGAAGCAGAATGGTTCATCTAGAAGCAAATTCAAGGGGTTGCTGTCCTTGGTAAGAACCGACACTGCAGACTGTAATGTTTCCCCTACAGAGAGAGGGGTGGCATGCCCACAAGAGGCGAGTTAGAATACTATCTCTAGGCTGGGCGCAGTGGCTCACGTCTGTAATTCCAGCACTTTAGGAGGCCGAGGTGGGTGGATCATTTGAGGTCAGGAGTTCGAGACCAGCCTGGCCAATGTAGTGAAACCCCATCTCTACTAAAAATAAAAATAAAAAGTAGCTGGGCATGGTGGCACACACCTGTAATCCCAGCTATTGGGAGGCTGAGGCAGGAGAATTGCTTGAACCCAGGAGGTGGAGGTTGCAGTGAGCTGAGATCATGCCACTGCACTCCAGCCTGGGTGACAGAGTGAGACTCCATCTCAAAAAAAAAACAAACAAAAAAAAAAAACAAAAAAACCACTGCCTCTAGAACTTACTGACTCTGTAACCTTGCATAAGTTATTTAATAGCTTTGGTGTTTCTTCACATTTACAATGGAGACACTCTACCACCTCCCAAGGTTGTTGTGGGCATTAGACAAATGACTGAAAGCAACGGACAGAGTTGCTATGATTGATGGTGGCAGTGTTACCCACAAACATCCAATTCTTAGATAACTTGTTTTTCTCAGACAGCAGAATGCCTGTAATAAATATTTCAGGGAAGATGAATTATTCATTTATTATATACTTAGATTTACAAGGAAGGAAGTTGGTCCCTTTAAAACAATAACATTGATTTGCTTAAATAGCAGAAACAGCACTCTCCCATCCTTATTTACAGACCCTGGACTCAGTTCAAGCACACAATGGCACATTAGAGATGTACATTCTGACCTGCTGACAAAATATGAGGGTCAAAGGACCAATTAAGTCATCTTAACTCATCCGTGGCAGGGAAAATATTTCAGCTAAAACATGGATCTTGATTCTGAAATGGAAGATAGCTGAGCTAAATCAGTTCCTGTATTCATAGAAAACAGCATCATTTCCTGGCTTGTTGCCCAGCCTCAGGAGGATGTGACTGATGAAAGGCAGGCAGAACCCCATGGTGGGAAAAGAGGAGAAACAAATATTTGTTAAGCACTTACTCTGGCCAGCAGGCCTACCTGGCCATTTCACACAAGTGGGTCACTTTATGTCTTTTAATCTCCAGAAAGCTACAATTATTGCATGGAATGGAAAAGGTAGGATCAGAGGCCAATTTACTGTCATTCTTCAGCCTCAGGACTCCTCGTTTACATGTGTCCCTTCTAAATAAATACTCACTTTTATACCTAAATTTGTAATTTATTATTTTTCTTAAAGCTGCCCCCAAATTGTACAAGCTTCTGGACCCACCAAGCCGGGATTCAGCCTTTAGCAGGACAGAGGGAGTACCCTGGTCGTGGAGATAGAATTACTACACCCAGGAAGGCTTCCAGGAGGTGTGTTCAAAATGAGATTTAAGCAAGAGAAGAATTTTTACTACACAGAGAAGTGGAAGGCCAGGGGAAGGGTGGGCAAAGAGATTAGGCTATGAGAAAACTGGGGTTGGGGTGGCTTAAAATGTCCCCATGTGACATGGGTTGGCTGTGTCCCCACCCAAATCTCATCTTGAATTGTAGTTCCCATAATCCCCACATGTCATGGGAGGGACCCAGTGGGAGGCAATTGAATCATGGGGGTGCTTACCCTCAGGCTGTTTTCATGCTAGTGAGTGAGTTCTCACGAGATCTGATGGTTTCATAAAGGGCTTTTCCCCCTTTTGCTTGGCACTTCTTGTGGCTGCCATGTGAAGAAGGACTTGTTTGCTTCCTCTTCCACCATGATTGTAAGTTTCTGGAGGCTCCCCAGCCCTGTGGAACTGTGAGTCAATTAAACTTCTTTCCTTTATAAATTACCCAGTCTTGGGTATGTCTTTATTAGCAGGGAACAAACTAATATACCTTGCATTCAGGAAGCGTGAATGCCAGAGAGCTGCATGGTTGTTGAGAAAGGTATGCTGGCTGGCAGGGGCAGCGGGAAGGGGATGGTGCAGTGAGGGAGGTGCAGGAGAGATGCTGGAGCCAGAATAGGAAGGGATGTTTGCACTGAGCTCTTCAGAATGTTGACTTTTATCCTGCAGGCTAGAAGGAACCACTGAAAGTTTTTCAGGAGCCATTGTTTTTTACGATTACATTTGAGAAGCATCTCTCTGACAGGAGGATGGAGGACTACCTGCAATTAGGGTGACCAACTGTCTGGTTTACCCAGGACTATCTTGGTTTTAGCCTTGAAAGTTCTGTATCCTGGCAAACCCATCAGTCGCAGGGAAACTTTGATAGTTGCTCATAACTACCTGGAGTAGGGTGGGTCCAATGCCA
This sequence comes from Mandrillus leucophaeus, assembly GCF_000951045.1. NCBI lineage: Eukaryota > Metazoa > Chordata > Mammalia > Primates > Cercopithecidae > Mandrillus > Mandrillus leucophaeus. Next base: position 1,028,279 of record NW_012108341.1, on the reverse strand, counting down.
AGAGGACTACTTTGGAGATAGTCTCAGCGATCTCCCCTGAACTCCAGACTGTATGTCAACAACTACCCACGTGACAGCTCCATTATGATCTCTAATTGGTATCTCAAAGTCAATGTGTTTAAAACCTCAGGACCTTTGCACGTGCTATTCTCTTTGCTGGAAATGCTGTTCCCTGAGATAGCTACATGGTTCACCACTTCACCTCCTTCAGGTCTTTACTTCAATCCTACCTCCTTGGTGAGGGCTTTTTTGAAACCTTCTTTATAATCACAACCCCTACCCCTGATGTTTCCTAATCTTATCCTTGTGTTGTTTTTTTTCTTAGCACTTACCACCACTCAGCATACTTAAAGTTTGTTCTTTCTGTGTGTTCCGTTTTCCCTACTAGAGAGAAACTGTGAGGGCACGATTTTGGTTTGTTTCATTCACTGTGTCTAGGACAGTGCCTGGCATGTGGTACGTATCATTTTACTGAATACATTAAGTCATTCTTTTTTTTTTTTTTTTGAGATGGAGTCTTGCTCTGTCGCCCAGGCTGGAGTGCAGTGGCGCGATCTCGGCTCACTGCAAGCTCTGCCTCCTGGGTTCACGCCATTCCCCTGCCTCAGCCTCCCCAGTAGCTAGGACTACAGGTGCCCGCCACCATGCCCAGCTAATTTTTTGTATTATTAGTAGAGACAGCGTTTCACCGTGTTAGCCAGGATGGTCTCGATCTCCTGACCTCGTGATCTGCCCGCCTTGGCCTCCCAAAGTGCTGGGATTACAGGCATGAGCCACCGTGCCCAGCCACATTAAGTCATTCTTAATTCCTGTCAATTCTCATACACCCCAGAGACAATTTATCAGCAAATTCTGTTGGATGTATGTTCAAAATAGATCCAGAACACATCTGGCTCCTACCACCTCCACCATTTCCACGCTGGTGCAAACCACATCATCGCTAGCCTGAATTACAGTAAGAGCATCCCTACCCGGGCTTCCTGCTTCCACCTTTGCTTCCTGTCAGTCTGTTCTCAAAACAGCCAGGGGGATCCTGTTAAAGTGTAAAAGTCAGATCACGTCACTCTTCTGCTGGTTATCCTGCTCCTGACTTCCTATCTCATGTGCAGCAAAAGCGCCACGTCTTTACAAGTTGCTCCTGGTCTGCCCTCTGCCCTTCCCTCTCTGCCCCAGACGTTCACCTTAGCCTCTCCGCGGTCATCTTCAGTTGCCTCCAGGCTCCCACTTGCTCTCTCAGTCCAACTGCGCAGGCTTTCCTCTTGAGCTTCAAATACACCAAGTGCTTTCCTGCTCCGGGCTTTTGTGCTTGCCATTTCCCTCTGCCTGTAATACTCTTCTCCAGGTACCCGCACGATTGCCTCTCTCACTTCCTTCAGGTCTCAAATGTCTCCCTATCAGAGAACCTTCTCTCCCAAAGGTGAGACCCACCTTCACACTGCTGCGCGCCCCCGGTTTGCTCTCCAGCGCTTGACACGTCCTGAGTCACGCATACTGAACTGTCTATCATCTATCTTCTCCTCTCCCCACCCAGCCCTCTCTCCCACCCACACCCACACGTTCTTGGGTGTAAACTCCATCAGAGCAGGGACTTTGTTGGGGATGACCCTCAGTGCCGAGAACAGCAGCTGGCACAATAGAGGTCTGCAATAAATATTAGTGAAGTGGATAAACGTTGAATGAAGCGTCTATGCCAGGAGCCAGCAGGATCTGAACTAAGGAGGGAGCAGATGTAAGATCTACTAAGGAGGTGCGAGCTGCAGAGCTTGTTGGAAACAAAAGAAATCGAGCTCAGGATCATCAAAAGTAAATTAACAAAGTAAATTCATTTAAAATTAATAAAAGAGCTTTCATTTCATTTCTTTTATTTAAACTAGAACTAATGCCTTATGACCCAATTTCCCTTCCCTCATCTTTAGAAACGTCAGAAGCCTGTGAGGTTGCTGTGTTGCAAGAGCTGATTATCCTCGTTAGTCGAGACAGCGAGAAAGAGCAACAAACAGCTCGAAAAGCAGTCCTTTCTCTTCTCTCCCCTTTCCTCCCACTGTATTTACCAACCTTCAGGGCATGGAGAATTTTGCTGCTCAAACCTTCTTCCTGACTCCATAGTAAAAAAATAGTTGCTTAGCTGGGCATGGTGGTGGGCACCTGTAGTTCCAGTTGCTTGGGGGGCTGAGGTGGGAGAATGGTGTGAACCCTGGGAGGGGGAGCTTGCAGTGAGCTGAAATCGAGCCACTGCACTCCAGTCGAGGTGACAGAGAGAGACTCCATATTTGCTTAGGTTGTTTATAGGCAGGCTGTTTGCTGCTGGAATGTGTTGAAGGGCATTTCTCCTTTCTTGAGGTCTGTTTTGTATTTTTAACTCATAAAAGTTATTTTATTTTTTTCTGGCCGCATGTCGTGACTCATGTCTGTAATCCCAGCACTTTGGAAGGTGGAGGCAGAAGGATCACTTGAGGCCCAGAGTTGAAGACCAACCTGGGCAACATAGGAAGACCCTGTCTCTTAAAAAACAACAAAAAAGACAACAACAACAAAAAAACAAAATTAGCTGGGCATGGTGGTGCACCTGTAACCCCAGCTACTCGGGAGGCTGAGGAAGGACGATCACTTGAGCCCAGGAGGTTGAGTCTGCTGTGAGCTGTGATTGCACCACTGCAGTCCAGCCTGGGGGACAGAGTGAGACCCTGTCTCAAAAAAAAAAGTTATTATTATTATTTTTTACAACTTACTGCCTCCCACTTCTCCCTACTCACCCCTCCAGGGCTTTCTACATGCTTCTCTTTTTGTGTCTTTCATAATGCTCATATTTACTGAACTCTAGTTATGTAGTGCATATGTCTCATGTAATCTTCATAACTACCCCGTGTGTTGCTATTATTATTCCCATTTTACCAAATGGGGAAACTGATGCTTTCAGAGCTAAGTAGTATAGTGGATACTGTCAGTGCCTCTCCCCAGTCCATCAAGGCCTCCCCATTTCAATGGGACAATGGCTGACTTCCTGTTGCCAGGATCTGTCTCTCTGCCTAAGGGCCTTCCCTGGCCACCAGAGCAGGCTAGAAGTGCTGGAAAATTAATGCCCACTTCCCACCCTGGCACATACCTCAGCAGACTTTAGGCAATGACTAACGGGAGTTGGTGTATAAATACCCCAGCTCCCGTGCTACTTGGGTGAGAGAGTACTGAGATCCATTTCCCACACTGGCTTCTGGAAGTTCCTAGTGGGATTATGCTTCAGTGGTCCACATATAACTGTCTTGATAATGAACCTTCTATTGGTTGCCTTCACTTCCCTGTCTCACATTCCCTACTGGGGTTTCCTGGGATCACCTCCTAAATAAATACTTGCACTGGAATCCTCATGTCAGCACCTGCTTCTAGATGCTGACCCCACTAAGATAAGTCTTTGCCTAAGACTATATAGCTACCACATGGCAAAGCTGAGCTACAAATGCAAACTGCCTGATTCCAGAACCTGTGAACTTCATCATGACGTTCTAATTCTTTCCATCTCTTTAGTAATTTATTTTTTTCTTTATTCCGTATCTTGTAGTAGTGATCAACTTTTTCCTAATGTGTCAAATCATAGAAAAAAAAAGTTACTTTGCTTAAAAATTTAAAACAAAAACTATCCTGACAACCCAATACATAACTCTAGCAATTGCTTCAGACTGAAAATTAAGTTTATAATGAAAAATTTATTATAGTTGTAAAAGGACAGGTTCCCATAAGTCTATGGACTAGCATTAATGGGGATACCATATGATATAAGTCATGACAGGAAGAGGGGTCAAGGTGAATTTACAATGTTAGGGCCTCTCTGTTAAGTTAAAAATGAATTTACTGGAAGGTCTTTGTCAGATTATGAAATTGAGAGAAAAGTTGGACAGGCAAGTCCCAGAAAGAACAGAAACCACAGCAGCTTTGCAGAACCAGGGACCAGAAACAAACACGCAATCTTTTCAGGGTTCTATAGTCAGGCCGATTCAGCTTCAATCCTTCTCCATCCTGGTGAGTCTCATTCCAGGGACAGAGATAATCTGATTGGCTGAGCTGCAATGCAGGAAGGAGGAGAACTTAGATTGACACAAGCAACAGAGGAGATACTTTTCCCAAAACCAAATCACCTTGCTGCTTCTACAAGAGATGGGATTCTGAGCAGTTAAAAGTAACAAATGGTATTGAGAAAGAGAAAGAAAAATGTCTGCTGAGTAAGGAAAAGGCAAGCAAAGGAGAAAACAGCAGAACACAGAGGAGACAGGGCATTCTGCAAAGAAAAAGAATGATGGATCTTCCCAGCTGCCTTCAGGGACCATGTAGTCTGCTACCTTCTGACTTAATCCCCTACTACCCTTCCTTTTGTCCATTCTGCCCCAGACACACTGGTTTCCTTGTCATCCCCTATCCTACCAGGTACATAAGGATCTCTCCATCCTGGTGAGTCATTTGCACTCGTTGTTCCCATTTCTGGAGTAGTCTCCCTTCCGATAACAGCAAAACTGTTCCCTTATCTCCTTTTGGTCTTTCTTCAATTTCACCTTCCCAATAGATCCCTTTCCAGTTCCTCCACTTCCTACCCCCTTCTCTGCTTTATCTCCAAGCAGATATTCCGTAACTGCAGTTTCTAGAATCATTCCTGACACACAGGACGTGCTTGATAAACATTTGTTGAATAAACATTATGTGGTTTCTCTCCTCTTTTTTCTATTATATTAAGGCTTTGGACATCAGGTTTCAAGCCACAGGCAGATGGGGATTCCCACTAGGAATGGAATTCCGGTTTCTATATGCCATTTCCTGCATCCATGTTTTCTGTAAGTTAAAGTTTAGTTTTATAACCATGTACTTATGGTAATAACAATATTTATATAAAATAATATAGAATAATAATCCAAGAGGAGCGGTTAGTATGATTACTTGTTATTTCCTATAGTCCTAGGGGTTCTAGGAAAGTGAAAAGAGTAGGCCAGCAAGAGCATAAAATTAATTAACTGAGAAACTCATGGAAGAATGAACTGACCTCAGTCTTACTCAAATGAAAAATAATCCTCACCAAGCTTAAAGATCCACTTCCTGTGTGATTTTTGTGAGCCATTTTTCTCATAGTGTTTCAAAATACAGTTTAATTTATGTATTTTATTTTGCAAGTCATCAGGCAGTAGTATTAAGCTTTCTTGGGGGTCTGCTGATTTGGGTACAAGTTGCAAAATAATGTTTTTGAATGAAATGCATTGCAAAGTCTTATTCTAATTTTCTGAGATTAAGTAGCATGAATTAGCTGCAGTTTGAGACATAATAAAAGATAAATATGCATTATGAAAAATTGACTTAATGACCACTAAGACATAATAGCTAACATTTCTCGAGCACTTAAAATGTACCAGGCACTATGCCATGTGGGTATGTTCAACACAAATTTACATACATTTACACAAACTTACATTTCAACTTCAGATCCATAAACATTTATCAGGTCCTTGTGCTAGGCAATGGATCTACAAAGATAAATAAATCACAGTTTATGTCTTCAACTTCTTTGTGTTAATTTCTTTTATTGAAATATGAATGAAATAACATGGAAAAAATTTCCATCCAATTTGAAGATGTGTGCCCTCATTATCTTCACCTGGGCACACAAAGGCCTTCATACTGGATTCATACTGGCTGCATACTTGCCCATCTTCCCTGTCTCATTGCCTGTTTTCTCCACAAATCATATCCTAACCTAAGCCACATGTTTTTAATAGCTTGTGATCTTTCTTCAGGTTCTTCCCTTTGCTTGAATTCTCTGATCTGTCAGCTGAATTCCAAATGCCCTTCAAAACTTGTTCCAAACATCAACTCCTCCATTGGATCTTCCTTGAAACCCCATTCCCCACTTCATCCCCTAGGACTGATGAGCTGATCTACAGTTGTAGACTTTTTTTATTTTTACCTTTCCAGTGTTTAACTGCCCTTCTTATGGTAATAGTGCCCTACTTTTCACTGATGAACCACTTATCCTACTTTTAGTTCATAAGGTTTGGGTGAGACTGATCCTGCCTCCAGCTGCACAAGGTGGGTGCTTGATTTTAAAGTCCCAGTTCAGAGTTCTAGTACATGGTTCATGGATGGACACAAGACTCATCCAGACCAATGAAAACCAGCTCCAGAGCTTTTACTACAGCTGTTGAGAAAGGGGCTCCCCATTTCAGATGAGGTTGGTAGACCAGCAGACCAATCTAGTGGTCACCTTTGGTCCACATGCAGAGAACCTGTCTGAGAATAAACCAACACAGAAGAAAGAAGAGCAAAGAGGGAGAGAGAAAGAGAGGCAGATTTCTAAAGATGTGAATCCAGCTTTGAAATTCTTGAAAAGTTTACCTGGAGACGGCTCAGCTGTTTCTTTTCGAATAAATGAATCAACGAATGAGCCAATAAATTCTCCATTTCCTTTAAACGAGTCTAAGTTGGATTTCATTCATTTGCAACAGGGAGCATTCTGTTAAATATACCCTTCCTCACTGTGAGATAGATAGATAGATGATAGCTAGATAGACATATAGAGGTCGATGTTATAGACAATATTCAACACTATTTTCACTATACTGGATGTCTTCTCTCCCACAAAATTGTGAGGTTCTTAAGGAAGGAACATGTCCTGGGCTTCAATATCTCTTTAGTACCGAGCAAAGTATTTGTTGAATGAGCAAAAGGATGAGTCATTCCTTTCTCTACATAAGGACATGGTAGAATGCTATAGAACCTGAAATGAACATAGATAATCCCAGGAAATTTCCAAGCCATACTTAATGCATTTATGTCATATTGATGATGATGGCATTTACAGGATTAACCTTCATAACCTCCTAGGAGAAAATATGAGGATGATTACACGTATCATTTTGACACCATTCTGTTTATAAGAGATAAAGATCTCTACCTTTAGAAGAGTATGGTACTATGTGATATGGGCCAGAATTAATCCTAATAACAACAAAATCCATACGCACTTACTATGTGTCAGGCTCTGTTTCAAGTGCTTTGCACGTATTTGCTAATTTAATCCTCACAACAACTTTTTGAGCTAGATACTATTGTTACCTCCTTTTTCATTCAGGGAAAGAGGCACAGAGAGTTTTACCAGTTGCTCAAGTTCACACAGGTAGCATAAAGGATACATTCTAGGATGGTGGAGGCTAAGTCAAGAAAGACTTTTAAATCATGTCTTAGCTAAATAAAAGGAGAAGAAAATAAGGGAAAACTTAATCTTATAGAATAGAAAGCAAAGGTCCAGATTCTATTTTATTTAAAAGTTCAGGGCCAGCTTTATGAAAACTAAGAAATTAGAAGGAGTTTGTAATTAGCATATACCCACCCCTTTCAATATCTGGCCTCTGTGGTCTTTGCTCTCCCAGGTACTCTCATCCCTCCCTTTCACCATTTATGAATGCAAGCTTTGGACAATGTCTACCCCAATCCACAACTGTAATCTCCCACTTGATTAAAATGCCTAAGTTCCTTCCCTGCTTCCTATGGAGACTTTTACACACAAGGGTAATTAGTTAGTTCTCACACTGCTATAAAGAACTGCCTGAGACTGAGTAATTTATAAAGGAAAGAGGCTTAATTGACTCACAGTTCAGTATGGTTGAGGAAGCCTCAGGAAACTTACAATCATGGCAGAAGGGGAATCAAACACATCCTTCTTCACATGGCAGCAGGAAAAAGAAGTGGTGAACAAAGGGGGAAAAGCCCCTTATAAAACCATCAGATCACATGAGAACTCATTCACTATCACGAGAACAGCATGGGGGTAACCACTCCCATGATTCAATTACCTCCCACTGAGTCCCTCCCACAACATGTGGGGATTATGGAAACTACAATTCAAGATGAGATTTGGGTGGTGACATAGTCAAATCATATCATTCCACCCCAGCTCCTCCCAACTCTCATGTTCTCAAATTTCAAAACATAATCATGCCTTTCAACAGTTCCCCAAAGTCTTAACTCATTCCAGCATTAACCCAAAAGTCCAAGTCCTCTGCCTCAGCTGAGACTTTGCCTTTAAGCCCCTCCTGTCTATGAACCTGTAAAATCAAAATCAAATTTAGTTACTTTCTAGATACAACAGGGGTACAGGCATTGGGTAAATACACCCATTCCAAATGGGAGAAATTGGCCAAAACAAAGGGGTTACAGGCCCCATGCAAGTCTGAAATCCAATATGGCAGTCATTAAACCTTAAAATTTCAAAATGATCTCCTTTGACTCAATATCTCACATCCAGGTGATACTGATGCTAGAGATGGGCTCCCATGGCCTTGGGCAGCTCTACCCCTATGGCTTTGCAGGGCACAGCTCCCCTCCTGGTTGCTTTTACAGGCTGGCATTGAGTGTCTGTGACTTTTCCAAGCACAAACTGTCGATGAATCTACCATTGTAGGGTCTGGAGGATGGTGGCTCTCTTCTCACAGCTCCACTATGCAGTGTCCCAGTGGGGACTCTGTGTCGGGGTTCCAACTCCACATTTCCCTTCCTCACTGCCCTAGCAGAGGTTCTCCATGAGGGCTCCACCCCTGCAGCACACTTCTACCTGGACATCCAGGTGTTTCCATACATCCTCTGAAATCTAGGTGGAGGTTCCCAAACCTCAATTCTTGATTTCCATCTACCTGCAGGCTCAACACCACGTGGGAGCTGTCAAGGATTCGGGGTTTACACCCTGAGCTATACCTTGGCCCCTTTTAGCTACAGCTGAATCTGAAGCAGTTTAGATGCAGGGCACCATGTCCCGAGGCTGTACAGAGCAGGGGGGCCCTGAGGCTGGCCCATGAAACCCATTTCTCCCTCCTAGGCCTCCTGGTCTGTGGTGGGAGGGGCTGCTGCAAAGGTCTCTGATATGCCCTGGAGACATTTTCCCCATTGTCTTGGTGATTAACATTTGGCTCCTTGTTACTTATACAAATTTCTGCAGCAGGTTTGAATTTCTCCCCCAGAAAATGGGTTTCTTTTTTATTGCATTGTCAGGCTGCAAATTTCCCAAACTGTTATGCTATGTTTCCTCTTGAACACTTTTCCACTTAGAAATTTCTTCCACTAGATACCCTAAATCATCTCTCTCACGTTCAAAGTTCCACAGATCTCTAGGGCAGGGGCAAAATGCTGCCAGTCTCTTTTCTAAAGCAAGAATAACCTTTATTCCAGTTCCCTACAAGTTCCTCATCTCCATCTGACACTACGTCAGCCTGGACTTAGTCCATATCACTATCAGCAATTTGGTCAAAGCCATTCAGCAAGTCTCTAGGAAGTTCCAAACTTTCCCACATGTTTCTGTCTTCTGAGCCCTCCAAGTCTCTAGGAAGTTCCAAACTTTTTCACATTTTTCTGTCTTCTTTTGAGCCCTCCAAACTGTTCCAACCTCTGTCTGTTACCCAGTTCCAAAGTTGCTTCCGCATTTTCATGTATCCTCATAGCAGCACCACACTCTCTGCAGTACCAGTTTACTATACTAGTCTGTTCCCATGCTGATATCAAGAATTGCCTGAGACTGGGTAATTTATAAAGGAAAGAGGTTTCACTGATTCACAGTTCTGCATGTCTGGGGAGGCCTCAGGAAACTTACAATCCTGGTGGAAGGGGAAGCAAATATGTCCTTTACATGGCAGCAGGAGAGAGAAGTGCCAAGAAAAGGGGAAAAAGCCCCTTATAAAACCATCAGATCTCATGAGAACTCACTGACTATCACAAGAACAGCACACCTCCATGATTTAATCACCTCCCACCAAGTCCCTCCCATGACACACGGGAGTTATGGGAACTATAATTCAAGATGAGATTTGGGTGGGGACATAGCCAAACCATATCAAATGCTAATACATTAAACACTTCTCTCTTTCAGTGTATTGGCCCTTCTAAGGGGTGTTTGAATTTTAAACACCAGACTCTAGGACTCTAGAAAATAGTAACAAAAATCTTTAGCCAAAGGAAGATTTTGGCTTTGAAGATTCCATATAATTATAGTCATGGAGGTACAGAGTAACTTGGATGCTTTTGATAAAAAAAAACTATGGGTGATATTCATTGAATGCTTAGTGTGAACAAAGCTCTGTGTCTAATGTTTAAGTGATGTGTCAGAGATTATTAATTTCCCCCATTTTCCATTATTCAATGAATTTCTTTGATATTAAAAGAAATCCTCATTTTTAGTTGGGCATGTGACCCACTGGAATAAAAGCATTTCTAGCTTCCCTTTCAGTTTGAGTGGCCATATGCTTAAGTTCTGGCCAGTGGGATATAAACACAAGTGTCATGTGTAATGTTTGGGAAATGTACTTAAAGAAAAGTGGCATGCACTTCTTTGTGGCTTCCTCCTTCTTGCTAGTTGTCCTGTATACATGATAGGGATGCTTAAGCAACTATCTTGGGCCATGAGGTGTGATGCCATGTGCTGGGATGGTAGTCACCCATGCTGAGCTCTTCTAAATTCATCAATCATGTAAGTCACTCCTTATTCTTTGGGATCACAGAAAATTCCTGAGTTCTACCATAATGGAAGTTCCACAAATGGAAGTATGAGAAATGGGAAATCAGTGTTATCCAGTAATAGGAATTTTTTCTCTAATTTAATATTACTGGTAATGTTTATTTTTTAAATATCACTTTTATTTTTGGAAACTAAAGTTGAGTAATATAATAAGTGTACAGCTAGGACCTTCATTCAAATCAACCTTGCTGTAAAATCATGTGCATAATCACTATGCTATGGTGCACTAAGTTCCCATTACTAATAATAGTGTGCTGGTGAATATGTAACTGGCAGGGATTGGGAGGAAAAGCTCTGAATTTTAGTGTTTGCCAATACATATTTCCACCAGGCTGATTTCAAGCTACCAACATTTCAGCAATAGGTTTGCAAAACTGAAAATTTAGCAATCTCTTCTTGTGAGCTTATATGCGCTAGTTCCAGAACACCTGTGAAATATACTCGACTGAGTCTAAGAGACGTTCCAGACAAGCTGCAGGATGTCTCGGACTGTCTTTCCTATCTCCCAGATTTTATGGATTTGGCTCCACCTAGGATGACACTATGTCAAAGCAAGCAGAACACCTAGTGTACCCACATGATGTTGGTCATGAAGTGATTAAAGAGTAACAACTTGACCGATGGCTTCTGGGGAACCTTAATGGAGCTACATAGGAAGTGTCATCACTTTCCTGCTCCTTTTTAATGGGCGATCCGTTTTCAGAGAGATCACAAGCAGCAAATAACTCTTCTGGCCAAGGAGAGTTTCAAATGCTCCTCCTGCTGACAAAACACAGCGAATGCCATCACTGGAGCTGAGGAAATACCATTCTGCCAAGAGAATTAGGGCTGGAGCATAGAGAGAAAGTGCTGTTGTTGCAAATCCATAGTCAACACTTAACAGGCATGTTGAAGGAACTCAGTGCTTCCTATGGGGAATCAATGGATAAAGACCCAATTCAATGAGAGCTGTAATTTGAGCAAGTGTTGGAGGAACAATTAAGACCTTTAATAAGGGGTCTGTGGTGACGAGGGCAATGTGGGATGCACAGATAAGGATATGGACAAAACCTGCCTTGAGAAAGCTCTCTTAAAGAACTGAGTGCAAGATGTACCACTTGCTACTGAAGCATCGTTGCTTCTGGGACATTTTATAGACAGAGTTGCAGAAACAATTAAATGATGAATTCCTAATGATTCATCGATTCAAACAAAAAAAATGTAAGGCCGGGTGCGGTGACTCATGCTAGTAATCCCAGCACTTTGGGAGGCCGAGGCGGGCAGATCACAAGGTCAGGAGATCGAGACCATCCTGGCTAACATGGTGAAACCCCGTCTCTACTAAAAATTCAAAAAATTAGCTGGGCCTGGTGGCAGGCATTTGTAGTCCCAGCTACTTGGAACGCTGAGGCAGGAGAATGGCATGAACCCAGGAGGCAGAGCTTGCAGTGAGCCGAGATTGCGCCACTGCACTCCAGCCTGGGCAACAGAGCAAGACTCCATCTCAAAAGAAATAAATATATAAAAATAAAAAATAAAAAACAATTTAAAACCTCAATTCCGCTATTTCATGCATATGCACTTTCCTTGCTCCACAGTGAAAACACTCCAACATTAATATATTTACTTGTTATACTATCTTACAATAAACACAAAATAGTTTTAGAATACAATAACAGAGAATACTGCTATCAATAAACCTATTAAGTAAAGTTCAAGATTTCTTTGCAATTCTTTCGGTTTTAAGATATATTCTAGGCTGGGCGTGGTGGCTCACGTCTGTAATTCTAGCACTTTGGGAGGCCAAGGTGGACGGATTGCCGGAGCTCAGGAGTTTGAGACCTGGGCAACACGGTGAAACCCTGTCTCTACTAAAATACAAAAAATTAACGGGGCATGGTGGTGTGTGCCTGTAGTCCCAGCTACTTGGGAGGCTGAGGCAGAAGAAGCTCTTGAACCCAGGAGGTGGAGGTTGCAGTGAGCCAAGATTGTGCCACTGCACTCCAGCCTGGGTGACAGAGGGAGACTCTGTCTCCAAAAAAAAAGGAAAAAAAAGAAGATATATTCTATTAAGGATATACATTATGTATATACCATACTAAATGGTATTTACGAGTTATTTGAATTAACTCAATTTTACTGTGTGACTGTGTTATCTATCAAGTATAAAGTAAGAGTAATTTATTTAACATTAAGGTTTTCTTTTATCTTTATTTTTATTTAATTTTATATTTTGAATATATAAAATATTTATATGGCTTAAAAGTTAAAACCATAAATTAGTTCTAATCAGGGAAGCCTTACTTGTATCTCTTTTCCCTATATCCCATCCACCAACCTCCTATTGACAGCTATATTCATTAGTTTATTTTTATTTTTATTATTTTTTTGAAACAGGGTTTCATTCTGTCACCCAGGCTGGAGTGTAGTCGTGCAATCACAGCTCACTGCAGCCTCAACTTCTTGGGCTCAAGTGATCCTCTTACCTAAGCATCCCAAGTAGCTGGGACTACAGATGCACACCACCATGCTTGGTGAATGTGTATATGTGTAATATAATATATGATATATTTATCATATATGATAATATATTTATAATATTTAAATCAGTTAAATATATCATATTTAGATAATGAAAAAATATTTATATATGTTCGCTGGGCATGGTGAATATATATATATATATATATATATATTAAAAAAAGCCGTTCCTTGCTAAGAACCTTCCATTTAGTAAACCAAACCACCAAATGCAGGAGAGGTCTTTATTTGGGAAATCAATACCATTTTCCTCAGATGGGATATATATTTATTTATCTATAAATATCTATAAATCTATCTATCTATCTATCTATCTATCTATCTATCTATCTATCTATCTAGATAGGTATAGACATAGATATCTGTAGAGACGAGGTCTCACTATATTGCCTAGGCTGATCTCAAACTCCTGGACTCAAGAGATCCTCCCATCTCAGCCTCCCAAAGTGCTGGGATTACAGGAATGAGCCACTGTGCCTGACTTAGTTTTTAATTTATCCTTCCTGACCTTCTTTATGCAAAAATAAGGAAATATTTATAAATTTGTATTTATTTCTCTGTCTTTCTTACCCAAAAGAACATATTGTGAACACTCTTTTGCACTTTGCTTTTTCTCACTTGGCTGCCTGCTACTCCCTATCATTCATGGAGATTTCCCTCATTCTTTTTGATGACTGTATAGTGCTCCATTGTATAGAGGAACCATAATTTGTTCACATCCTGTGGATGGGCATTTGAGTTGTTGCTAAAATTTTTTTGTTACAAATAATGTAGTGGATAACTTACAATTTTTTTTGTATTTGTGAAGGTATATTTTTAGGGTGAATTTCTAGCGGTGAGATTGTAGGATCAAAGGCTTAATATATATGTAACTTCGCTAGAAAATGCCAAATTCCTGTCCATGTGGTTGTATTCCTTTGCTCTTTCACCAGTAACATGTGAGAATATATTTTTTTTTCCATAGCCTTGCCACAGAGTGCATTGTCAAACTTTTGGCTTTTTTTGGCCAACTGGATAATTGAGAGATGGCATCTCACTCAGTGTTATTTTAATTTGCATTTCTTTTATTACGAGCAAAATAGAGCATTATTTACATATTTGAAGGCCATTTGTGTATCTTTTTGTGTGACCTGCCTGCTCTTATCTTTTACTATTGGGTAGTTTTTTAATGCATATACCAAAAATCACCAAATTCTCTTTATAACTTTGGCATTTACAAAAGACTTTCACAAGTCATCTTATTTGATCCTAACAGATCTTGAAAGCCTCAGGAAGAGTAAGGACATGACTGTTGAAATGGAACAGTTTGAAAGACATTCGTATTAACCTGGAAAATATGGGAGTACCTGCAATTACACACATGAAGTGTCTTGTCAGATGCTGTTAGAAACCTCGAATGGAATGTTTCAGGTAGAACGTTATCAATACTGGCTGAGAGGAGCTTGTACCATCTTTATAAGCATTTAATAAACATTCTAAGAAGTCCAAAGTTGTCACATAAAACTTGAATTGCTTTCTGCTTACACTTTGCCTAGGAAGAATATTGGGATGAAGATGGGGGCTGGCAAAGTAGGAATGACACGTGGAAAAATTATAGTCTGATGGGTCTGTTCACTTAGCTAGTTCTATGTTTGTTTGCTTTTTAATCTTTGCTTTTCTTTTTCTTTTTATCCAGAATGTAAGTTGAACTCTCCTCAGTTTCTGTAACGGTTTTTTCTTTTTTCAAAGTCAATGTTTCTTTGTCCTTTTGACATAGCTCCATTAATCTATGAACATTTCCTTAATGTTTGACACAAGAACAGCAATTTTCCGTAAGCAGTTCCCTGCTAAGAACCTTCCATTTAGTAAATCAAAACGCCAAATGCAAGAGGGTTCTGTATTTGGGAAATCAAGACCATTTTCTTCAGATGGTATGAACTGCTCTGCAAGGAATCAGATTGGCCCTCTGTCAGCATGATTTTCTGAAGTAAAAAGTAAAAGATGAATGTGCTTTGTCCACAAATGAAGTTAGCCAAGCAAGCTGGGGGAAAAATAGCTTACCAGCTTCCCTATTGATCTGAAAATCACCTTCTCGAAGAAGTAAGGTGAGAGAGTGCACGCATTTCTAGTCCACAAACCACTGTCACTCATTGGCAGGAACAGAGAGTATGGAGTCTCTATTAGGCTTAGAGCTATCCTTAGAAATCATGTTAAAAATGCACACAGGGTTGGAAATGGAGGGGAATGGATGACTCAGGATTTCTCATGATGGATACAAAAGAGCTACCCTCTGGGGCATGCCCTTGACTAAAGCAGAGGTCAGAAAAAACTAAACACGGATACCATCTGAAGGTAAGCACTGACTATAGGCAATCAAGCATTCAGGGTATCAGTATTTCTACAGAATAGTGTTGAAAATTACAGGTAGGTGGGACAAGGTGGTTCACGCCTGTAATCCCAGCACTTTGGGAGGCTGAGGCAGGCAGATAACTTGAGGTCAGAAGTTTGAGACCAGCCTGGCCAACATCGTGAAACCCCGTCTCTACTAAAAATACACAAAAATTAGCCAGGCGTGGTGGCGAGTGCCTGTAATCCAAGCTACTCAGGAGGCTGAGGCAGGAGAATCGCTTGAACCCAGGAGGCAGAGGTGGCAGTGAGCCGAGATAGCGCCATTGCACTCCAGCCTGGGCGACAGAGTGAGACCCTCTTACAAAACAAAACAAAACAAACAACAACAACAACAAAAAGAAAACTAGAGGGAAAGTCTTTGCTGCATACTAAGATGCTCATGCTTAGAATGAAAGTTCACAAAGTCAGGCAAAGAGAAGTCAAGAAATAACAGGCAAATGTAGTTAGCAGATAAATGGAGAGCAAGAGAAATGAGAGCACATAGAAAAAGCTATTTGCATTGGCAGACCAGAGCCCCTTTCAACACACAACCACAGAAACTAGGAAAGGGGAAGAGAGTTGAGAGCTAGTTCAGCAGCTGGCATCAGGGCAGCTCTTCAGAGGGTGGTGGACAAAGCCCTGAGGCAGGAGGGAAAAACACCTTTGCTGGTTCCATTCCCTCTGTACTGTACTCCATTCTTCTATATTCTGTTGTCTCCTGATTAAATGTAAAACAGATATCATCTTCATTATACCTAGTGCACTTTTTTTTTCTAAATTATTGAAATATAATTTGCATAATGCAAAATCCACCCTTTCAAAGTGTACAATTCAGTGATTTTAGTACAATCAGAAAATTATGCAAACATCACCATTATCTAATTCCAGAACATTTCCATCACCCCCGAAGACACCCCATATTAGCAGTCATTCCCTGCCAACACTCTCCACCTTCTGTCTCAATAGATTTACCTATTCTGGGCATTTCATATAAGTGGAATTATACATGTGACCCTTTGTGTCTGACTTATTTCACTTAGATTCATATTTTAATTAATGAACGTTACTTTTTAGAGCAGTTTTGAGTTTTAGGTTTGCAGAAAAATTAAGCAGAAAGTACAGATGTCCCTTACCCCTCTGGCACCCCTAATATACACTTCTCCATTATCATTATTAACATTTTTAAGGCAGAGAGTAGAGGAGGTCTTCAAGCCAAAGAGAAAAAGTCATGCCCTCCCTGGAACTAAGAGCTCATAGTCTTTAATGAAACTCTCCTTTCTCATTATCACACAGTACCCCCAGAGACAGCCCAGCTTAAGCTCTGCTGGCTTCCCTTTGCCTTTCAGGAAGCTCAGTGAAAGACCAGCGATGAGCTCTTGGGAGCAGCGGTGACTCTCCAAGAATATGCACGTTCCTCCTTGACCTTGGCGGTGCAGCATTGATTTGTTCTCTTTCACTTTAGTAAATATTTTAAGGCATTGAGTTGGATTTTTAACACCAGAGGCTTGTTTTTATTCTCGTAAAACAACTGAATTAATATTGAAAGCACAAAATGATTCAACTCTAAATACAGATGCTTCTCAACTTATGATGGGATTACATCCTGATAGACCCATCCTAAATGGAAAATAATCATAAGTGGAATATCATTTAAGTTGGAGACAGTCTGTACTTGTTGAATAAGTCTTCCTAAAATGAAATTGTTTATTTATAATACATTTGTCTCTTCTGAGCACAGAGGCCATTTGATTCATAATAATTGGAATATTGATACTTTTCTGAAACATTAAAGATTTTTGCAAACATGGGGGGGTAATTTAGGAATAATTCCCATAGAATTGGATCGCTTTTCAATAAGAAAAATGCAGAGGACACATTGGGTAGGAAGTAGGAGGACATGATAAGATGCTCTCTTCATCTTTAGTTCATCTATATCTAGTAGGAAAAAACTAGAAAAACTATTGCATTGGAAATAATAATCGCTACCAATTGTGGAGTAGTAAGCGTGTTCCAGGTACTGTGCTAATCATTTTTACGTGTATTTTCTCCTTTAAAACTCACGACAGTATTATGAGTTAGATACTATTATCATTCTAATATTAGGAGCACAATGAGCTAAGAGAAATTAAATAACTTGCCCAAGGTCTCACATTTTGTAGGTGAATTTAACCCTAAAGTCTTTAAGTACTTACTACCATGAGAGTTGGAGCAGGTAAATTCTCATCTTGATTATGTGGCTTAACATAATTGGGCCTTATTTTCCTCATCTGTAAAATGGGGGTATTGGACTATATCCACCATTCCTAATCTGTGGCTGCCTTGGAAACATGCTACTCCATCTCCTAACCTCCTGTAGGGAGCACAGTTGACTGACAGCTCCCAGATATTGGCCCCATCAACCTGAGGCCACACTTACACCAGGCTGCTCCTAGCCAGTGACTGGGCATGGCAGGGGTCCTGGTGTTGACTCAAAGGCAATTCCCCTAATGAGCAGTTTTGGCTGTAGGACTCCTCATCAACAGCCAAGGCCTTCTCAGAACCATGCTCCAGGCTGAGGCTCTTCCTACACAATCCCGCCTTCCCTCTCTCTTTCTCTGGTATTGGACCTATGTCGTGATCTGAAAGCTCTCCCAGCCTACTCTCTTGAGCTTCTCTTGAGCTTCTAAATCTCTTGAATTCTAATCTTATCTTGGCTTCTGCTGCTTACCAGAACTGACACAAAGTCCATCTTAGGGAGGTTGAGAAAATATTTCCAAGGGTTCAGAAATTTCCCATGTTCAACAAGCAGTGTCCAAAAGACAGTCTTCTTTATTCTATGCTTTCTATGAATCCTAGGTCTCACATTTATATGAACTGCTACTTTCCCAGTGAATATGGTTTATAAATATAGTGCAGTCATTTCAGAGCCTGTTGAATTTATAGCTACTTGTATTACTATGTGTGTGTTCAACCGGTGAATTTTATAAGAATGATTGATAAGAGTCTTCATGCTTGAAAATATTGGGCGCCACTGGGGTAGATGCTCACTCAGGGTCTTAGGTCTGGCATCCTTTGATCCACAATAGAGGCAGTACAGGTCAGTAGTTACAGAATAGTGCTCAGAGCCTGGGCTCTGCCATCAGATGGATGTGGGTTTGAGTCCTTATGCTGCTTCTTGCTGCACATGCTTAGGCACGTTGAACATAACATAACCTCTTCAAGTGTTTGTTTCATCACCTAAAAAATGGAGACACTCATAATGACCTTTTTTTTTTGTTTTTTTTGAGATGGAGTTTCGCTCTTGTTGCCCAGCCTGGAGTGCAATCTCATCTCAGCTCTCCGCAACCTCTGCCTCCTGGGTTCAAGCGATTTTCCTGCCTCAGCCTCCCAAGTAGCTGGGATTACAGGCATGTGCCACCATATCCAGCTAATTTTGTATTTTTAGTAGAGACGGGGTTTCTCCCTGTTGGTCAGGCTGGTCTCAAACTCCCGACCTCAGGTGATTCGCTTGCCTCGGCTTCCCAAAGTGCTGGGATTACAAGCATAAGCAACTGCGCCCGGCCAAAATGACTTTTCTTTTTTTTTTTTTGAGACGAAGTCTTACTTAGTTGCCCAGGCTGGAGTGCAGTGGCGCGATCTTGGTGCATTGCAACCTCCGCCTCCTGGGTTCAAATGATTCTCCTGCCTCAGTCTCCTGAGTCACTGGGATTACAGGCCGGCGCCACCACGACAGGCTAATTTTTGTATTTTTAGTAGACACAGGGTTTCACCATGTTGGTCAGTCTGGTCTCGAATTCCTGACCTCATGATCCTCCCGCCTCTGCCTCCCGAAGTGCTGGGATTACAGGCATAAGCCACCACGCCTGGCCCATAAGGACTTCTTTATAGGGTAATTGTGAAGGTTAAATGAGAAAAATTAATGTAAAGTACTTAGCCTGGCTCAGATCAAGTGCTAAATGGAAGTTGGTTGGAATCATTATCATTACTCTTTTTTTGGTTTTGTTTTGTTTTTCTTTTTGAGATGCAGTCTCACTGTCACCCAGCCTGCAGTGCAGTGGCGTGATCTCGGCTCACTGCAATGTCTGCCTCCTGGGCTCAAGCAATTCTTCTGCCTTAGCCTCCAGAGTAGCCGGTATTACAGGCACCCGCCACCACACTCAGCTAATTTTTGTATTTTTAGTAGAGACAGGGTTTCGGCATGTTGGCCAGGCTGGTCTCAAACTCCTGACCTCAGAAGATCTGCGTGCCTTAGCCCCCCAAAATGCTGGGATTACAGGTGTGAGCCACCGTGCCAGCTATCATTAGTTATTCTTACTTTCATCTTTGATTCTTACCTAAAGATTGTTTATAGTATATTTCATGTCTTTGACTCTTACATTATCAGGAAGAGAGATAGTATTTCTCCTTTTCCTAAATTATATGGTTTGTCTTTCTATAAAAATTGCATCCTATGTTTAATATACACCTGCTTCTTTGAGCTTAGACCTTTGTAACCAACTGAGCTTTCATTTATTTGTCTAGATTAATCTTGTCCTTAGCGTGTCTCCCCTGTGTAATATCCTTTCACAGCCAATTTGTCTTTAATTCTCAGACTAGGGTCATAATAGCAACATGAACAATTGAAGAAATCCATTATTTACCCAACCCCATCTCAAATCAATGACTATTTCAGGCAGATTTAGGGGTTTGAGGTTTTGGGGTAGAGCAGTTTTTGGAATCGTGGAAATTATTTATTGGAGCACCGATTTTACAGTTGACAGCAAATCTTATGGGGTGCTTCATTAATGGGACAGGTGCAAGGGCAGCTGTTTTAATTAATGTGTCAGGAATCCCCATTCTTGATTTCTATTATGGATTAAGGAAAAGCTACGATATCTACCTGATTGCATGAAAAGATGGGACTGAGGAGGGGTAACTGTTGGGACCATTGTTAGCTGAAGGCAATAAAGTCCCATGCCTTCAGTGGCTAACACAGGAGCTTATTTCTCTCATATAAAATGGAGTCAGCAAACAGACAGTTGCTGCTGTTGGTTTATCACTTAACGGTGTCTACCTTTATGTCCCAGAGATTGTTTTGGCCTTTCTTTCACTGTCCCAGAATGGCTACAGGAATTCCAATGATCATATCCAAAGTTAAGTTGAGAAGGAGGAGAAAGGAGTAAGAGAAAGGCAGAACTAGCAGATCCCAAGCATTGGATCGAACTGTGCCATGTGGCCCCCACCTAGCTGCAAAGGAAGCTGAGAAATTACGTGGTTAGCTGGGCATCTTGCACTCCTGGACACAGACAGGATTCTGTTAGTAAAGAAAAGTAGAGAAAATATATTGGGAAGGCAATCAACACTGTGTGTTCTCAGAGGCAAGCCTAGGAATGTAACTCATGTTTATTATGACTTGGATCTACTTTCTTTTTCATCATGGGAAGAATGAGAGGAGTAAGGAATGCTGTAGTAAATATATTGGCAATCATAATGCATCACAACAAACTTACAAGAGGTGTCCACAGTGCTCTATTTAAGTTTCCACTATACTGAGAAATATTTGTGGTAAAACTTAGAAATCATATTTTTAGTCATGAAGAAATTTTTGGTATAACAATGTCCTGGCAATATGATTTACCTGCAATTATAGAATTACAGAATATAACAGAGATTCTTATTAAATTCTCTGATTTCTCTGAAACAATGGGTTATATTTAGGGGAAAGTACATGCTGGAATCTGTTTGAAAGGCAGTTGTAATTCACTGAAATTTATTGTCCTCAAATTCACAAAGTTTTAAAAAAGATTCAAACTACATCAGGAGCTTACTCAAAATATAAATAGATCTTATAGTCCTGAGGTGTGCAATATAAAATAGGCCATGCCTCAGGAGTTTCTTATGAAGATGCCTGCAACATGAACTTTTGGACCCTGATTCTGCAAAAAATATCCATCTTCACAACAAGATAAGATTGTGGAAGTTGAGTGAGTATCTGTCTGAGCTTTTTCTCACATGTATGGTATTTAACTACTTTTGTCAGAAATTACAGTTTAAATCTGTAGCTTTCATTTCATTTATATTTTTTAAGTACTACTAAAAATTAATCATGGGTAAAATGAATAGAACTATTTGTCTAGTATCATACATTTATATTATATAATTTCCCCCTTCTTTCATACCTTTACTTCAAATCTTTAAATTGTTTAGGCTTTATCCTTTCCTTTTAAGAAGTTAGTGAAAATTTCAGGTTATGTTCTTTATGGAAAATTTGACAATACAGAAAAGTGAAAAAGAAAACTTCATATTATTTAAGATACATTTATAAGTGTTTATTTGTTTCAACCCTAATGACCATTTGGTGTGGCATTCAAGATGGATCTATACACACATATACAGTGATGAATGTGCCTGGAACATACTAGCACCTTCCTAAATCTTGGGACAAATAAAACTATGTTCCAATCTCAACTGATGCATTTGGTGAGAGCAGTCAATTTACAGGCCAATTTGAAAATGGGAATGAGGTCAGGGAGGGCAGACAAGTAGAAGAAAAAGCCAGAAGAGGCAGCTATGAGAGGCATTTTGATCATTATAGACCTGGTGTGCCTTTAGCTTTAAAATATATGTAAACACATATTATCTCAGAAGAGTTAAGTGATACAACCAAGAACACAGAGATGGTCACCGAATCAGAACTAGAAGTTGAGTTTTCTTATCCTTACCCTAATGAGTTCTCCCACTAAAACTGGATGTCCAGATCATGTAAGTGAACTACAAACACATTCATCTAAAACAACCTCCTTTTTATATTTTGTATTTTTTTTATATTTTGTGTATATTTGCCTGAGGATGGGTTGAGGAGATGAGCTATTTTAAAATAATGCCCTTATTTATAACTTTTCTTTTCTTTTTTTATTTCCTAACTTCTTCTCTTCCTCCTTCCTCTCTCCCTTCTCTCCTTCCCTCTTTCTTTTCTGAGGATGGGAGGCAAATAGTTTCAATGCATGGACTTGAGAATTAGACAGACCCCGATTTGAATCCTGGGTGTGTCCCTCGCTAGATATGGGACTCTATTCAGCTTGTTTACATTTTCTATGCTGCAGTTTCTTCATCTATAAAACTGAAGTAAATACATTTGCCTTATAGTATGATTTAGGGCATAATGGTCAGTTAGGCTTGATTATACTGCAGTAACAAATACACTGCAGTAACAAAAATTTCCGTGACCTCTGTAACACAAGTCCATGTGTCACTCATGGAAAGTCAGCTGTGAGTCTGGATGACTCCCCAGGGCTCAGCATTTAATTTCATGGCACCTGCGTATTGACATGTTCTTGTGTGATCACCTTGGCAACTAAGTAGTGACACAGATCATGTGACTTAGAAGTGACACATACACTTCTGCTTACATTTTTCTTAAACGAATGAACAGCTCCATGGAAATGCCTAACTTCAACGAGCTGGAACAATGCAATGCTCCTGTGTTTCCAGAATGGAAGTCCTGGTAAGTAGCACTAATACCTACTCCCATCTGCTTTCCTCATCACTTTTCAATGCGCTCTCTTTCCTGCAGACAGAATCCATTTTTGCCTTCTCCAAGGAGACAATCCAATAGCTCCATTTCACTGCCACCTCACACTCAGAGTCCAGGATGAAGCATACTTTGGATCCAAATTTGGCTTTTCTTGATCCAGAGTCATATGACACAAGGTTCATAAAGTTCTTACTGCCTGGCAAAAAGCAAATTAATGATGACTAGCAGTGAGTGATAGGAGGTTAACAACAGCGGCGACAGTAGCATCTTACCAATCATCTTATCACATCAACCATATCTTCTTTGCCAGGACATTTTTATAGCTCAGGACATCCATTGTTTTGAGAGTTCGGGATCCAGTCCCCTCTCTTGGGGAATTTACCTCTTCTTATCTCAGTCCATATGATTTATAGGGGATTTCTCCCATCCTTCAACCACTAAGGAAAGGCATATGATGAAGGCCTTAACAATCAATTTATTCTATTTTACCAGTCACAGAGGTAGGTTCAGGGATGGGTACATTACTTAAGTTGGACCAGGAAGACTCAGTCTTAGGACTTGCACTGAAAAGGGGCAAAAACCCACTTCTTTTTCTCTGTTAAGGTTGCTGAGAGATAAGATGAAAAATCCACATCTGCTGAAGGTCAGCATATGACCAAAGTGAGCGCCTTTCAGGAATGCAGCCATTGCAGGAAAGCCCAGCAGTGGTGAGAATGAGATAGAACTCTGCTGATAGCATTTGAGACCCTGGATTTAGCCACCGGTAGATCCCTGGAATTTTCAATAACCCGAACCATAATTTCTTCTTTTGCTTAACCCAGGTTGATCTGGGATGTGTTACTTGTAGTGGGAGATTTCAAAAATAGCCACTAGATTTTCCCCTCCATGTATTCATATCCACTTGCTGTACAACTTTGAGGGCCTTTCCACTCAGACTCTGGACCTATTTATATGATTTGTTTTGGACAAAGAGGTGCCCACAACATGACACAGAAGGGTCTTGAAAAGTATGTGCACAGTGGGGCTTGTTCTCTCTTGACACTCTTTGGACCCCTCAGCACTGTTGCCATGTGAAGAAGCCCAGGTCACCTTGCTGGATAATGCGAGATAAAATGCAAAGGAGAATTGTTCCAGATGAGCCATCCTGGATTAGTCAGCTCCAGCCAATTCACTAATTGACCATACATATATGAAAAAGCCCAGTAGAGATCAGCCAAACCTTGTTCAGACCAGGAATACATCCCAGCAGTATCATGAGACAAATAAATGATTGCTGTTTTAAATCAGTAAGATTTGAGGTTGTTTGTTATATAGCAAAAGCTAATGGATACACTTGCCAACAAGAGCGGGCTACCAGTTACAAACATGCTACGGTAGTTCTCCTTTTATACCTTCTCTAGCTCTCTTTAAAACATACTAATTTTGTGATAGTTTAATGTGCCTATCAGTAGGTACTCAATGTGTGTTTCTCAAATGCTTGAAATGAATAGGGGGACTTGAAAGACACTGTCTTTAGACCCCAGAATTGAGTCCAATGCTGAATAGTGTAGGCATCAGGGAAGAGTTAGGAAGAAGGTGAGCATCTTTTCATGTGCTTATTGACCATTTGCAATTTTCTTTTGGAAAAAGTCTGTTCAAATATTTTGCCCATTTGGTGAGGGATGGGGAATTATTTGCCTTGCTATTGAGTTGTGACAATTCTTTATATACACAAGTCCTCAGTAGATATGTGTTCTGAATATTTACTTTCTTGCAGTCTGGGGTTGCTTTTTCGTTTCCTAAATAGTGTCTTTTGAATAGCAAATTTTATGATTTTGATAAAGTCTAATTTATCAATATTTTAAATGGTTCATAATTTGTATGTTTAATTTTAGAAATTTTTATCAAACCCAAGATCAAAAAGATTTTCTCCTGTGCTGTTTACCAGAGATGTTCTGGTTTTAGCTCTTACATTTAAGGCTGTGATCCATTTCAAATTAAATTTTGTATATGGTATGTATAAAGGTAAGGTGCTCCTTCCCTTTCTTCCTTCTTTCTTCCCTCCCTCCCTTCCTCCCTCCTTCTCTCCTTCCTTCTTTCATTCCTCTTTCCTTCCCTCCTTACTTTCTTTCCTTTTGTTCTTTCATTCTTTTTTTCTCCATATGGGTGTCCAACTGTTCCAACAACACTTATTGACAAGACAATCCCTTCCCAGTTGAATTGCCTTGCCATCTTTGCTGAAAATCAATTGAATGTATAAGTGTGGGCCTATTTCTGGATATTCTATTATGTCCCATTGATCTATATGTTTAAGCTTATGCCAATACCACACTCTTGATTCTGTAGCTTTAGCATCTTCAATCAGGTAGTGTAAATCTTCCAAGATGGGTTTTGTCTTGTAAAATTGTTTTGGTTATTCTGGGTCCTTTGCATTTCTATATACATTTTAGGATTAGCTTGTTAATTTCTCCACAAAGGCCTGCTGGATTTTCATATGTAATTGTGGATTACATAAATCTACAATTCAATCTGGGGATAATTGACATGTCAACAATACTGAGTCTATCCACAGTCTATCCTTCCATTTAAGTCTTCTTTAGTTTCTTTCAGCAATGTTTTCTAGTTTTTAAGAATACATACTTGACACAACTTTCATTAAATGCATTTTAAGTATTTATACTATTACAGATGGAACTTTAAAAAATTATTCTTGATATATAAAAATAGAATTAATTTTTGTTCAGTTGTAGTAATTTGTGTCTCTGAAGGAATTTGTCCATTTCATTTATGTTGTCAAATTTATTGGTATGAAGTTATAATGTTCCTTTAATTATCCTTTTAATATCTGTAAGATGTATAATAATGTTCTTCTTTCATTCCTAATATTGGTAATTGTTTTCTTCCATTTCTTCTTGATCAGTTTAGCTACATATTTTCAGTTGTTTTAATCTTTTCCAAGAAATCGGTTTTGGTTTTATTGATTGTCTTTATTGCTTTTGTAGTTTCTATTTCTTTGGTTTCTACTGTTATCTTTATTGTTTCCTCCCTTTTACTTGCTATGGGATTAATTTATTCTTATATTTGTGGTATCTTACAGTGGAAACTTAGAGCATTGATTTGAGATCTTTCTTATTTTCTAATATAAGTAATTAAACCTATAAATTTCCCTCCAAGTGTTGATTTAGCTACACTATACACATTTTGATATGATGTTTTTAAAATTTTTATTGTGTTCAAAATATTTTCTAATTTTTTGTATTTGTTCTATGATTCAAAAGCTATTTAGAAGTATTGTATTAGTCCATTTTTATGCTGCTGATAAAGACATACCCAAGACTGGGCAATTTGCAAAAGAAAGAGGTTTAATGAATTTACAGTTCTACATGGCTGGGGAAGCCTCATAATCATGGCAGAAGGCAAGGAGGAGCAAGTCATGTCTTACATGGATGGCAGCAGGCAAAAAGAGAGAGAACGTGTGCAGGGGAACTTCTCTTTATAAAACCATCAGATCTCGTGAGACTTATTCACTATCATGAGAACAGCAGGGAAAGACTTCCCCCCATGATTCAATTACCACCCACCGGGTTTCTCCCACAACACATGGGAATTCAAGATGAGATCTGCCATTGCAACACCCAGAATT
The DNA here is from genome assembly GCF_000951045.1 of Mandrillus leucophaeus. NCBI lineage: Eukaryota > Metazoa > Chordata > Mammalia > Primates > Cercopithecidae > Mandrillus > Mandrillus leucophaeus. The sequence goes on along the minus strand of NW_012108341.1, from coordinate 1,001,750 downwards.
TGAGGATGAGATACAAGTGTCTGTTCTCAGGAAAAAAAAACCATACATTGTTTACAAAACATAATACAATAAAGCACATCTAATATGGTAAATAAGATTGGATCTTATAACAAATTTTCTCCATATTAATGCATGAGACTCAATGCAAGACATGTTCCTCAAAAGCAAATTCTACTGTATCTATTTTAAATTCCATTTTAGGTCTTTGAGGAATTGCCACACTGTCTTCCACAATGGTTGAATTAATTTACACTCCTGCCAACTATGTGAAAGTGTTCCTTTTTCTCTGCAATCTCACCAGCATCTGTTGAAATACCATTTAACCCAGCAATCCCATTACTGGTTATATACCCAAAGGAATATACATCATTCTGTTATAAAGATACGTGCACTCATGTGTTCATTGCAGCACTATTCACAATAGCAAAGATGTGGAATCAACCTAAATGCCTCTTCACGATAGATTGGATAAAGAAAATGTGGTACATATACACCGTGGAATACTGTGCAACCATAAAAAGGAGTGAGATCATGTCCTTTGCAGGGACATGGATGGAGTTGGAAGCCATTGTCCTCAGCAAACTAACACAGGGACAGAAAAACCAACACTGCATGCTCTCACTTATAAGTGGTGGGAGGTGAATGATGAGAACACATGGACACATGGTGGGGAACAACACACACTGGGGCCTGTTGGTCTGGGATAGGGAGGGAGAGCATCAGGAAGAATAGCTAATGGATGCTGGGCTTACTTAACACCTGGGTGATGGATTGGTCTGTGCAGCAAACTACCATGGCACATGTTTACCTATGTTACAAACCTGCACCTCCTGCACATGTACTCCTGAACTTAAAATAAAAGTTGAAGGAAAAAAAATTCCATTTTAAATTTGGTTAAATTATCATGAGTATAATTAGTGTTATAAAAGGCTTTTCATACAAGGACAGAATTCATGAATTAGTCTCCAAATCCATCTCACAGGTAAAAGTGTTTTCTGTTGTAAATTGAAGAGAGATTTTCATGACACTTGAGAAATGGAGACCAAGAAGCCAGAATAATCCGTTCTCTTCCTTGAGGTAAGAACTCACTGTTCATGTTTACTTCTTCTGCAGTTTGTTTCAACTGGTTGACCCTGATGTGCTTGGGATTATCTTATTTAGCCTTTTCTTTACCACTGCACTTTACTTCCTTTCAGTACAATTTATCTTTTTTTTTTTTTTTTTTTTTTTTCTGAGACAGAGTCTCACTCTGTCGCCCAGGCTGGAGTGCAGTGGCGTGGTCTTGGCTCACTGCAACCTCCGCCTCTTGGGTTCAAGCAATTCTCCTGCCTCAGCCTCCTGAGTAGCTGGGATTACAGGTGCCTGCCACCACGCCCAGCTAATTTCTGTATTTTTAGTAGAGACAGGGTTTCATCATGTTGGTCAGACTGGTTTTGAACTCCTGACCTCAGGTGATCTGCCTGCCTTGGTCTCCCAAAGTGCTGGGATTATAGGTATGAGGCAATAGGCCTGGCCTACCTCTTCATTTTTAAAGAAAATTGTCTAAACTGATATTTTAAATAAAAGGAAGATTTAGAAGGCAAAACAATCAGATGGTTTATGTATACTCAACAAGACTAGGAAGCATGGGCCATGGAGTCCAGTTACAAATCCTGGATCTATCCATTACTAGTGGTTAATTAACCACACCATCCCTCAGCTTTCATGTCTGCCAATATTGGTAACAATAGTGTTAATTTCATTAGTGTGTGTATTTATGAAATAGGTATGTAATGAAAGCATATATATGTATATACATATATATATATGACTGTTCTAAGTTTTATATTGTACACAATAAACTGTAGTTACTTTCATTGTTATAAATCCGGGAAATTTAATGAGAATATGTTACAAAACCACTTAAAGTCTCAAAATATAAACTTGATGTATCTGCTTCTTTGACATCTTATTTTTTTAAATGGAGAAATAGTTTAAGGATTTTAGGACATTTCCATTTTGAGAACTCTAACTGAGAGGGGCTAACTGCTTCATATAATTTAAATTCATTTAACTTTGGGATTTTCAAAAGCAAAGGTTGTGATTTTATTTTATCTTTATTTTCTTCAGATATAGCAAATTATAGCATGGATCCAAGGGGGCTATTATTGTTACAATGGAAGGATATAATATTTAGCTATAACACTCCATTATTATAATTAGTTTTCCTTACTGGTACATTTCAGATGCAAAATACTTGCTATCTCATTATATTTTTTGTCTCTATTGGGTCAGGCTTACTACTAAAAATCTGCTGAAAACTATGTATATTAGTCAAAGTTTTCCAGAGAAACAGCACCAATAGAATATTTATATATATAACACAGCCAGTGGGATATGTGTGTGTATATAATATATCTCTTTGTGTGAGATTTTGTATGTGCATTTATGTATATATGTATATATATTTTGTGTGTGTGCATGTCTACCTGTATATATAGCTATATACATATATACGTATATAGCTAATGGATGCTGGATATATATACATGCACACACACAAAATCTCACACAAAGAGATTTATTATAATATATTGGCTCATGTGATTATGGAGGCCAAGAAGTTCCACAATCTGCCATCTGCAAGCTGGAGACCCAGGAAAGCCAGTGTAGTTTGAGGGCCTGAGAGCCACTGGGCCAATGTTATAGATTCCAGTAAAAGTCTGAAGGACTGAGTACCAGGAGCATCGAGGGCTTCAGGAAAAGATCCATGTCCCAGCTCAACAGTCAGAGAGAGACGGGCGGGGAGGGGATAATTCATTCTTCCTCTGCCTTTTTGTTCTATGAGGCCGCCAACAGATGGGATGATGTCCACCCACATTGGAGAAAGCCATCTACTTTACTCAGTCTGCCAATTCAAATGCTCATCTGTTTTGGAAACACCCTTAAAGATGCACTCAGAAATAATGTTTAATCAGATATCTGGGAATCCCACAGCCCAGTCAAGTTGACACAGAAACTAGCCATCACACTATGAATCCTTTACTCAGAAAAAAATTACATATATATATTCCATTTTAAATTGGGTTAAATTGTCATGAGTATAATTTTTGTTACAAAAGGCTTTTCATGCAAGGACAGCATTCATGAATCAGTCTCCAAACCCATCTTACAGGTAAAAGTGTTTTCCGTTGTAAATTAGAGAGAGATTTTCACAACACTTGAGAAATGGAGACAAAGAAGCCAGAATAATCCGTTCTCTTCCTTGAGGTAAGAACTTGCCATTCATGTTTACTTCTTCTGCAGTTTGTTCCAACTGGCTGGCCCTGATGCACTTGGGAAAACCAAAACAGGTGTGTATATATAGATGTTTTGATAGATGTATACATATCTGCATATATACGCCTATTTTGAATGTTATTTTCAGTTGACTTATGAACCTCAGGAAGCCCATTCATGGGCTCTCTCCCCAACCCTCTAGTTCAGGGAGAGTTTCATGGATCAGGATAAGAGTTTTCAGGATAAGAACGCCTTTTTTGATGTTTTATCAGAGTAGACATTACAATTCTGACATAGTCTCTGGCCTATTCCATGCAATAGTCTTCCCTTAGTGAGGAAGATGCTTTTATTCTACAGAATAAAACTCACCCCAATTCAGGCTTCCTAAGTAATGATCCCTTCCTAACCCCTATAATAAAATTTTTTTTTCCTTCCATACATTGCTTCATTCAATTAATATTTTATAGAGTATCCAAGATGGGCTAAGTACTGTGCTAGGTATTGGGATACCCTGAAATATAAGACATGGTTCCTGCTTTCCGGGGTGGGGGATAAATGAATAAACAAATTACAATATAACATGATAAGTGTTATAATAAACATATTAAAACTTATGGGAATATAGAGTCCAACAGCAGCAATATTTTAAAATGTTCAAGTAAACTTTCAATAATGGATCAAATTCTACATCAAGTTGACTGTGGGCAATTGGAAACTAAAATACTTTTCAGATATATTTAAAAATCAGTATTTGTAGAATAATTACTACGCCACAAAATTGAAACGAATTATTAAAAATGTTAACTGCAGAGAGTCAGCCTCTTCTACCATCAAATACAAGGCAATGTTTAAGGCAGTTAATAAAAGTCAGTTTAAGTTCAGAACATGCTGAAAAGAGAAGGAGAACTAGTTTCTCTCAATCTATCATCTGAAAAAAAGCGTTTTCTTGGAAAGATTTAGAACACAGCTTTCATCAAAGTTGTGGCAGTTCATATTTTACTCCTGAAAACATGGAGAATGAATAAAACATAAGGAAATTTGAATGACAAGCTTTCTTTATGAAATTTTATTGGCAAAAAACACAAATCCTGGACCTCATCTTTCAAATGTCACTGCCTTAGTTAAGTCATGTGTGAATCCTGCTAAGACAGAACCACTTGTTCCCCCTGGAGTTTCTGTAACAGCCTGTGTTTCATCACTGGTGTCATAATTCTTCCTTAGCCTTTGTCCCCCTCAAGAATGTGAGGTAGGGGGAGACCACCTCCTCCCGCTGCAGACCAGGACGCAGGTAGCGGCTTAAAGATCTCATTACCACCTGACAATACAGATGCTGAGAACCACTGGAAGGCTCTTAAAGCCATGAAGGCAGGAGATTTATTTGTCCGTCAATTCCTCCCAAAGAGGCCAGGTCCCCTCAGACTTAATTCTGCTGAGGGCACTGAATATCTCAAGGACTTGGAATGGTGTTATGTGGGGAGAAGTTCAGGTAGCTTTCAGATAGGTTAATTAATTAAATGCTACTTTTTGGTTCCTGCTAATTAGAAAGAACTGACAAGAAGAATTAAAGTGCAATTTGTAACTCGTTATGATGGCCTTTCCTCATGCTTCCATCTGAGCGGCAGCGATGGTCAATAGAGGAGAAAGCACTGGACGTCAGAAGATGAGTTACAAACGGCCTTGGGGCCCAGCGCGGACATACAGGAGACTGGGGAAGCAGCTCCAGGCTTAGGAAGGGGCACAAGAGATGGAAAAGACTAAGACGAATGCCCAGACAGAGCTGCTGAGGTGTGGGGATGGTGAAGGGAGAACAGAGGCCCTGCCCAGGTCTGGGGGAGGCTTGGAGCACTTGGGGAAGGCAAGCCTGGCCTGCGTCCGCCCCCAGGCTAGGTGAGAGCAGGAACTGAGAGCAGGTTTCCCAGTCACTTTAGACTCAAGGGTGGGCGGTTGCAATTTCAGCCGGGGGTTGGTTGGGTAGAGTGTGAAATTGAAAAAACCTGCAGGAGAGGCCGATGGGGCCCTCAAGGGGCAAGGTCAAGGCAGGGAGCAGCCACCAGGACAGCCTCAGTTCTGATAGTGTCCCTGTCCCACCAGATCCGTGCAACCGCCCTGAGAGGTGGGCACCGCCGCAATGGTTAGCTCCACTTTACAGATGGGGAAATGGAACCTTCGAGACGGTGTCTTAACCAAGGGTCACCCAGCTGCTGGCTGGCTGACCGAGGGCCAATAAAGGACCAGATCCCGCGCTCCCACTACCCCGGGCGGACCTGGCCTTCCTCAGGGGCTGGCTCCTCCGCTCTCAGCCTTGCGCTCACATGGGGTAATTGTGGGCCCCGACACTACATCCTAGAGCCTTGTCCACCGGTCACCCGCCGCCACATGACTGCTCTCACTGAAGAGTGGGAAGGCAGGCGGACGCGGAGGTTGGAAGCGCCCAAGTCTGACGTCTGGAGAGCTGGAGCGCGCGGGAAGCTTCCCAAACAAACGCCCGGTTTTGTCTCCACCAGATTTATTTGCCCTCGGTACCTCCACCCGAGTAGGCGCAACCCCAGATGCAGTTAATGCCTTGACAGCATCGCCCCCCAATTCCTCCCGCGCGGACATTTTACAAGGCCTGGTGACCACGACCTTCAGCCCTGAGCCAGGAGGCCTCTGGGCCTCCCTTTTGGTGTGGTCTCAACTATACACTTGGGAATGGCAAAGCCCCGGGCCGGCGACGGGGTCGGGGTTGCACCTGACCCGAGGAGGCATTGGGCGGCCTTCCTTTTTCCCCTGCTTCATTCCGTAAAGGGTGCCACCGACTTCTCGGGTCTCGATCTCCCTCTCCCACTCCTTTCCCCGCCTCAGCCAGCTGATTCCAAACGGAGACCCAGCACAATAGGGAAGCGGGGCTGAGACCAGCTCGGACATTCCATCACTCAATCTTATGTGAACTCGCGCCCTCATCAGATGCGGGTCAGGAATAGGACACCGGTGAGCGCCTCGTGGGAAGACAGAAGCACAAATAGAGGTGATAAGATGATGTACTGGGACAGGACTGAACTGTTGGGGTCAGAGTTCGGTACTTAGCAGTTACTGACTTCATTAATAGAAGCCCGATGGACAAGGTTGCTACTCTCCCCTGGGCTTTGGTCTCACAGGCAAAGCCTTCTCCAGACTGCCCCCTGGGCTGGGAATTGCGTCCAGAGTCACAGGCCGCCAGACCCACCCCATGTGTCCCCAGGCGCACTCTCCAGTGGAACTTCCCTAGGAAAGGAGACCGTCCCGAGAGGCTGTGGTGCGCCTGGGACTCCCCGACCCCTGCTGCAACATCCCTGCCACCCCTTTGGCGTGAACCCAGCGGGGATCCCGCCCGACGCCGACCGCACTGGGCCAAATCCGCCGCGCGCCTCTGCCGGGCACCTCCCACCGCCAGCTTCGCCCCTCCTCTCTCCCGGCCGCGAGTCCTCCGCGGCAGGTTCAATCCCCGCGGGGATCCGGAGCGCGGCTGCCGGTCTGCGCCCTTTCTCCCGCCGCTCTCGCAGCGCAGCCCGGCCGGGGGCCCCCGCGCGCCGGCAGCTCTAGGGGGAGCGCGGCGCACTGACTGGGCGTGCTCAGCCGCGGAGCGCCGGGGCGCCGCTGGAGCTAGGCGCATGCACTCGCCGGGCCGGGCCGTCCAGGGGCGCAGCGCGCAGGGGGCCGCTCTCGCCGACGCCCTGGCCAGTCTGGGCAGGACGCGGGCCAGGATGGCCTCCCTCACCGCATACGGTAACAGGGGCCGTCGCGGGTTCCCGGGGCGGCGGGGCGGAAGGGAGGGGCCCAGGGAGCCGTCGAAACACCCGGGGAAACTTCGAGGTTCGCCTCCGCGGGAGGTCTGGAAGGGAGGGAGTCGGAGGCCGAGCGCCCAGCTCCTGGGGCTCTGGGGCCGATACTCCGCGGGGTTTCGGGCTGCGGGTAACCCGGGAACCGGGTGTCTGCGGGAAAAACGCCTCAAATTTGGGAGGCTCTGGGAGCTTCGGGACTCCAGAAACATTCCCCTCTCTTCCGACCACTCAGGGGAAGGGACGCGGGTGTTAAGGCCTCCTCTAGCGGGGTGAGGCTTGGAGTTGGGAGATGTGCGTTCAGTCAGCGCTTATCTTGTCCCTGACTGACCTTGGACAAGTTATTTAAACTTTTCTGCCCCTGCATTTCTCCGTCTGTAAATGAGAGATGAGAACATCTCTCTGACAGATGCTGTGGAGTTAAGATAATACGCACTGTAACATGTTTTTAATGCAAAAAAGAAATCAGTTTGGAAATAAAAGTTTATGAAAAAGGAAGGCATTCATCGTTCCCCTGCCCATTGTTTTGTTAAATAAATATATTTCAATAGACATATACATATATACATGTATGGTATTGCACGGTTCTGAAGGAAAACAAAATGACTGTGTGAAGGTTTCAGGCTCAGCTAGAAATCCCAGCGCGCTGGGGAAGCCAGCAAGGCTTCTTATCAACGTTCTTGCTTGTGTGGATAAAGCAGTTCTCTTTAGTCCTTTATCGGAAATACTGCTGAGACTTGGTTATAGAAAGCAGAAACTCAAGTAGACCTCCCTCCCTTCCTCTTGCTTGCAGTCAGTTGCTGCGATAAGATCTAGATTTGGCATTTTAAACGGGAAGGCTGTGAGCAATTGATGGGAAATGTTCTGCAGGGACATCTCAAAGCCCGGGGTGGGTGGGACGGAAATTGCTATTCTTTGGTGTGGAATCTTCATTCTCTAGGCCAGTGATGTCCCCTGCTCATTTTACCAAGGTTAACAGGGTCAGTCTCTTTCTCTGGATTTAAATTGTTTAAAATGATTATTCAGATGTCTCAGGGGGTTTGCAATTGATGCCTGGGAACCAGTAACAAATTGTGAGCAGATTACAAATTTCAGTCTAGTGGCCTATTTTTTCTTTCTTCCAACCCCCCTCACCCGCGCCCAGAACATTTTTGCTGGGATTTAAGTTGTTCCTACCTGCACGCACATTTAACACTCAACATTGTGGTTCCTGGGTTACCATCTGGGGATAATTCAATATGCTGATGGCATTTTAGGCATATTCATTGGCAAAACATCTATTTTTACACCTTTTCCTATCAGAGGGATCTGACTTCTGTTTCTTTACATCATTTTAGATTTTGTATGCTGCCCCATGGATACTGTCGGTAAGAGGTTTACATAGTGATCAGTTCTATACATTTCTAGAAGCTTTAAAAGCTTAATTGAGCACCCAGGTGGAGAAAATGAAGTCAGAATAAGTGAAATCATTTTGAAAAGAAGGATATTTCAGTAATTAAAGGAAAAAGGTGGCAGATCTTTTTTGGTTTTTGGTGATTAAGAATTACACAGGTTTCTCATTAAACCATTAAAGAGAACTGAAGCAGATTTAAATAAAGATATCAATTAGAATTTCTGCTTGACACATTCTCCTCCTGCATCCATCCCTAAGATGATGCATATACTTGGCCACAAAATCCACATTAATTCTTAGATCTGTAGCAGTGTGATCTAAATGATGACATAATAAATTAGTCTATCAGGGTGTTCAACCTAGCGAACAAGTTAAGGAAAAAAGCATTGAGCACATTTAATACATTTTTAACCCATTGGATACTGTTGAGAGCATTATCTGATGAGAGCTTGGCCCAGCACTGGAACCCTCCACAAATCTTCTCTCTGACAATTGAATTCCTTGTAAAAAATGTCCCCTGCCAATTCTATTGTAGTTGGGTTTAGGTATCATGATGGGGGATGATCTAAACTTTTTGCCTGGAATTTACAGGGTTCAATTTTTATATTTAATTAACTGATTTAATAAATGCTTTATTCTTATCTTTAGCACAGGGGCTGCCAAGAGAATGAACAGTTACACTGTAGACCATGACCATGTGTTTTAGGTTCATAAGGTGAGAGAGAAATTTGGCTTATGTAGGCATTTCATTAGCAGCAGCCTCCAGTAATCCTCATTAGCTTCCCTTCTAATATGCATTTCTGATCCTGTTCTTTCTGCATTTTGATCCTGCTCTTTTTGTATTTTGAGCTTGCTCTTTCCACATTTTAGTATGAATTTTTACTTTCAGGCTGCCTTGTAGACTCACATTCTAGAAATGAGAAATGAGATTAGGGTAATCAATAACTCTATTGCCCTCCAGTAAAAATATGTTCAGTGAATGATGTGATTTTTATAATTCTGGGTTTTTAAGGCTTCAACCCTTTATACTCACCACTGACATTTCTTTTCTTGTCCTTTAAATGGTTTAGGTTCTTAACCACTTTAACTCATTATATAGCCATGTGCATGATACTAAGGATGGGAGACAAGTATCTTTTAGAGAGAAATGACTGGGACTTTAATTGTTCTTGGCCATATAAAGGAAGGCACAGAGGCTGTGTCCCCACCTGAACCAGGAAAGGTGTTGTGGTTAGACCCACAGGCCTGGCATGGACCTGTCAGCCCTGATGAGGCTTAGTAAGGAGCTCAAAGAGCTGATAGAGCATAGTGATGGCTGTTTCAGATAGGGAAGGCCTCTCTGAGGAGATACTTGAGCAGAGAACTAAATGAAGAAAAGGAATGAGGCATTCCATTATATGGGGAAAGAAGATGCTTGGCAAAGTGAACAGTAAGTGCAAAGGCCCTGAGGCAGGAATGAGCTTGTCACGTTCAAGGCTAGCTAGAAGGTCATTGTGGCTAGAGTAGAGAGAGCAAGAAGAAGACAGGAAGACAGTGCAGTCTGAGCCGGTGTTGTTATATAACTCCTCTCCCCTCATTTTCCTCCTACCTCTTGATTCTGTGTGTGTGGACTCCTTCTGCTAATGCTGATGTTTGCCTGGATTCTCTCAACCTTTTAAATAATTTGACTCTCAACCATGTGGATGACATTGATTAGATACCTCCCAGATGCTAAACAATGGCCCCATGTGCAGAGTCAGTCTCGTAGTTGGAGACCTATAAACTAGAGCGCAAAGTTTTCGGAGTGGTAAGTAGAAGTGTGGGGTGTGCCTGGACACGAAGATAATAGTAATAGCACTTTATGTGAATTAGCTCAGTTAATCTTCACAACAACCTTTAAGACATTGATCCAAAGCAAGCCCTATATTCATTTGAAGAAGTTGAGGCACAGATAGGTTAAGGAACTTACTTAGGGAGTGTAATGACAGCTAAGCCTAACTGTGGAATGTGGGAATCAACTGGGGCGAGAAGACATGAGAGACTAGGACATCATTTCCCCTCCCATGACTTCATCTTTATGCAGGTGACTCCCACATAGCAGTGACCAATTAGAACTTCTTTCTTGCATATGCTATGCTTGTATAGCTTGCTGTCTGCCAGACTACTTGTGTGCTCTTCTCTCTTTGTGTTAGCATTCACAAACTCCGTGTGTCCAAAACAACTCCCATCTTCCTCTCCTGTCCCTATTTCCTATAAAGTGTCTCCAACTACTGAGCTCTAACTATGTGCCAGGCTCTAGCCTGAACCCACGGTTACCAGAACGAATAAGATCCCCCGCTATTTCTCTCACAGATGGCAGAGTCGGCTGGAGGAGGCAGACTCCTAAGTGGAGAATTACAGTGCAGTGTTGCAGGGGAAGGGCTGGGTAGGGTGAGCGATGGGCCAAAACAGTTTCCTGGAGGAGGAGATTGGGAGAAGGCCAACTGGAGAAGGAAGGCATTCCAGGGAGCAACAGCAACGTGAATGAAGATGAAGGGGAGAAATGCCAGGGGTGTGAAGGCAGCCGCTAGTAGCATGGTGCTGGTAGGTGGAACATGACATCTGATACAGAGTGGCTACAGGTTGAAAGGGGCCAGCATGCTCTCTACCCAGTCACCCTGGAATCCTGGAAGTCATTGTGGAGTCCTCCCTTACCAGCACATACTAACAGTGACCTTGAGTAAATTTTTGTTTCTTTGTTTTTTGAGACAAGGTCTTGCTCTGTTGCCCAGGCTGGAGTGCAGTGGCATGATCCTGGCTCGTTGCAGCCTCCACCTGCCTTGCTCAAGCGATCTTCCTTCATCAGCCTCCAGAGTAGCTGGGACCACGGCTGTGGGACACCATGCCAGGCTAATTTTTAAATTTTTTTTTGAGTAGAGACAGGTTCTTGATATGTTTCCTAGGCTGGTCTTGAATTCCTGGGCTAAAGCGATCCTCCTGCCTCGGCCTCTCAAATCCCTGCTGGGACTACAGGTGTGAACCACCACTCCTGGCCTGACCTTGAGCAAATTAATTCACCTTCTGTGCCTCAGTTTTCTCTTCTGTAAAATGGGATCACTGTGAAGTTTAAACGCAATAGTACTGTCAAGTGAGCGGGAGCAGTACATAGTACTCAGTAAGCATTAGGTAATATTATCAACTCCGTCTCCTAGCCAGTATACTCTCAATCACCAAGTCCTGTTGGTCCTTTTTCCTTAACATCTTTCAACTTTGCTTTCTCCTTGCCCTGCCCACTGCTCTTATGCTAGTCCAGGCCACCATCATTGCCCACTTTGGCTGCAATAGTGGCCTCCCAACTGGTTCCTTTGCCTCTAGTCCTGGCTCCTTTGGATTACACTTGCAAATCTGATCCTGTTGTTCTTTGTTTAAAATTCTTCAATGGCTCTTCTCTGTGTAGGGGTAAAAGTCTAACTTCCTGCCCTTCTCTCTTGTTGCCTTTGACCCTAGCATCCCACCCTCTGGGAGAGAGGTTGTTTGAGGCCTTCTCAGGTTTCTGGACCTTGGTGCATGCTCTGAACACACTCCCTCCTTCTTTAGAAGGCCCCCTCTCCTTTCCCCTTGACATTCTCTATCTGACTTGGTGCTTCTCCTGGGACTTCTTAGGGTAAGTCCTTTCCGTAGCAGGTGCTAATTTTGTATTGCAATGAGTACTCCCCTCTGTGGGTTGTAAAACTCAGATGGCAAGGACCAGCTATTTTATCTTTGTGTTCCTTGTGCCTTGCACAGCGCTTGGCAATAGTAGGTGACCAGTGCTTGGGTGTGTGACTGACTGAGGGAATGAATGGAGTATAGCAGGGGGCAGTACACCATGCAGAAGTTTTAAAAACTCCTTTTTCCTATTGCAAATAATAAGCAAAATAACTTTTACCCTTCAGAAAAGACAAACAAGCAAAAGAACAAAAGCGTCCAGACTATATGGTGAGATCAGGTGCATGCTAGCTGGCTGGGACTCATGCTTTAGCTACTAGATAAATCCAAGGAGCTCTTTGATGACTTCTCTTGTTTTTGCCCTACATCACCTGACATGCTTGTTATTATGCAACCAAGACACTCATGGTCAACATTGATTAGGATCCTTTTGATTAAGAAGCTGCAGCAAAGCATGTACAGATTATTTTTTGACCTTCAGCCCTTCATATTTTGTAAATTTCTCTGTGGGGGTAAAATTAAATTAATATTTTATTCTGAGAAGCAGTATTTTAATTCTTTCCTTTAAAACTTTTTTTTTTTTTTTTTTTGGTAGTAGTGTCATAGCTACATAACAAAATACCAAAGTCTGGGTGGGTTAAACAACAGACATTCATTTCTCATAGTTCTGGAGGCTAGAAGTCCATGATCGAGGTGCTGGCAGATTTGATGTATGGTAAGGGCCTGTTTCCCGGCTTGTAGATAGTCATCTTCTTGCTGGATGCCCACGTGGCCTTTCCTTGGGGTGTGCTCAGGGACAGAGTGGGATCTCTGTCTCTTATAAGGGGACTAATCCCATCACCAGGGGCCCATCCTCATGAACAAGAAGATAGAGGAGATAGAGATTACCCAGCTAGGAGGAAAGAATAGGTCTTGAATATTAACTTTTTTCATAAACCTATAAAATGCACAGGAAACGTGGACTAAATCAGCACATTGATATTTCTGAGGAACACACACATGTATACATGTACATACACAAATAAACTACATTTTTTTCTTACTAGTCAGTTCTCTAGAACAATTATAAACAATTTAGAGTGCTTTTTAAAAAAATCTAAAATCTAAACCCAATTATGTTCCAAATGCCCCATCCCCAAATACCATCACACTGGGGGTTAGTGAGGGCCTTAACATATGAATTTTGGGAGGGCACATTCAGCTCACAGCAAATAGCAATGTGGATTTTTCTACTAGAATGTAGTCCTAGACACGGAGTCCACAGCTCCCAAGGAAGTTTCTAGAACAAACAATGTAACCTAGGCTTTGTGAGTGCTTACTGTGTGTCGGGCACTGTTGCAGGTTCAGGAAGCAAAACAAAAACAATCGAAAAACAAACAAACAAAACCCAAAAAGAAGCTGTCTGTTTCATGGATCTTATGATGTAATAATAAGGCACGAATCTTTAGCTCTTGAAGATAATGAAAATAGAATATAAGATTTTCAACACTGAATCAAGTAGGTGTAAATAGGAAAGGAAAGGCTTTTCTCTAATCAGGGTTCATGAAAGGGCTTTTGTCACAGTGCCTGCTGCTAGAAGTGGAATCAAAGGGAAGCCGGGATAATGAGCACCAGACACAGTATTTAAAATGCAGGAAAGGTGATTCAAGTATTTGAAAGCTTACTGAAGGCTTTGGCAAACATTTCTTGTGCCTTCTATGCATTAGGCCGAGGGCAGGGTTTGAGGATGCAAGATGAGTAAAAGATGACTTTGCCCTCTGGGAGCCTGGGTCTCACTCAGGTCTCATGCAGGTTACAGAGGAGGATACTACTAGAACTATTACTACTTCAACTAATATCTCTCCTGCCTGTCTTCTAGTGAAGTGGCACATAATAAATGAAAAAACATTGTGAAAACAGCAATACTGTCTTTATTTTATAACAGTAATAAAGAGATATGTTTGTACAGGAAAAGCTCTTTCCAGTGGAAACACACTTTATACCCTCTGACTGATTTTTCAGCACCTTAGGGAGAGACTTCCCAAGCCACCACTTTCTACCTGGGACCAGCCTGTGTCTACTATATGTTTTTTGAATGGATGAATTTCAGTCACAACAAAAAGAAAGTCCAGGTCCAGGGAGGTTAGGTGAGGAGATAGAGATTACCCAGCTAGGGGGAAAGAATAGGTCTTGAATCAGCAAACATGGACTAAATCAACACATTGATATTTCTGAGGAACACACACTTGTATACATGTACATACACAAGTAAACTACATTTTTTTTCTTACTAGTCAGTTCTTTAGAACCTTTTATAAACAATTTAGATTGCTTTTTAAAAAATCAGATGCGGTAAGTATTATAACTCACTCTATACAATAAACATATATTTTGCAAATTAAATGGTATTTCTAGTTCACCAGTGTAGGTAGTTATTAAAGGAATCAGATGGTGAATATTTTTGCAAAGTCAGTAGTTATGCATCATTCTTCTGTTTGGTAAGTTCTTGGGTTTCATCTGTCCGTGTATATAAGCAGGCTTGTAATATGTTTTGAAAGGTTTAATGAAAACCTTTTCTTTGTAACATTTCTCCTTACTTTCTTGTGAGTGAGATGTTTGTTTGCTCAGGCTTTATGGATTGTGGATTCCAGGAGAAGGCTTTACCTCAGCTTCTAGTCCCTGTGTCTTTGTCAGGGAAATTGGTATCTTAACTGTCAACCTGGCCTATGCCTAAAATAAGGACTTTGGAGCTTCATAGTTTATAGACAATAATCAAGCAATTATAAGAATTAACGAAATTTCCCCCAAATCAAAGTGAAATTGATGACATGAAGATGAATAACTTAAAACAATTGCTTCAGTAAATGCTGCTTACTTCTTGGGCTAGACTCATGTCAAGGTATCAGTTCTGGTTCTCCCACTTTCTAGTTGTGTGACGACGAGCTAATGACTTAACCCTCCAGGTATCATTGCCTCAATAGAAAAGAAAGGGGAGGAGCCAATCATTCTTGTATTATTTCTTTTCTTTTTTTTCTTTTTTGTACTTTAGGTTCTACGGTACATGTGCACAATGTGCAGATGTGCAGGTTTGTTGTATATGTATACATGTGCCATGTTGGTGTGCTGTACCCATTAATTCGACATTTACATTAGGTATATCTCCTAATGCTATCCCTCCCCGCTTCCTCCACCCCACAACAGGCTCCGGTGTGTGATGTTTCCCTTCCTGTGTCCAAGTGATCTCATTGTTCGGTTCCCACCTATGAGTGAGAACATGTGGTGTTTGGTTTTTTGTCCTTGCGATATAGTTCGCTGAGAATGATGGTTTCCAGCTTCATCCATGTCCCTATATAGGACATGAACTCATTGTTTTTTATGGCTGCATAGTATTCCATGGTGTATATGTGCCACATTTTCTTAATCCAGTCTATCATTGATGGACATTTGGGT
>NW_012108341.1:972961-984632 GCF_000951045.1 Mandrillus leucophaeus | reverse complement strand
CAAAATCTCCTTAAGCTGATAAGCAACTTCAGCAAAGTCTCAGGATACAAAATCAATGTGCAAAAATCACAAGCATTCTTATACACCAATAACAGACAAACAGAGAGCCAAATCATGAGTGAACTCCCATTCACAATTGCTTCAAAGAGAATAAAATGTCTAGGGATCTATTCTTGTATTTCTAACAATCTGAGTAGTCACCCTTCAGAACCCAGCCTAGTTTTGGCTGCCAGTCTAACTTGCCATTTACCTCGTGATGTGAAAGCCTCTCCGCATTTCCTATTCTTATGATTCTCAGGTGGTTCTTTCAAGTAATGTCCTCTCACCTGAAATTAGTTGGAGATGGACGTCTCCTCATGGTAGTTACATAATATGTTCATTTTGTGATAATTTTCATTGAGTTGTGCACTTGGGATTTGGGTATTTTATTGTATCTGTGTTAAACTTAAATTAAAAAAAATGTCCTTTCTTTTTATTTTTAAGGCCTTTCTGCCTTGGGGCAGGTCTTTCTTAGAAAGAAGCTCTTTGAATCACACAATGCTTGCCATTTCTCTCCTCAGCTTCAGTCTATGCATATTCTGAACTAATATATTTCTTGTGTTTCTCCCTTCCTGATTACGCTCTTAATTCTCCCATTCCTAGCACAGGGCAGATCATATAGGTCCTTAAAAAGTCTTTGGTTGATTCCTAAGGCCTTGAGAGTTTTGCTTGTGGGCCTTAAAGTTAAAAGCTGTAGGTCAGTCCTTCTCAGTTTAATGGGACTGCAAATCATTTGGACATCTTTTGAAACTGAAAATACTGATTTAGTAGCTCTGGGGTGAGCCTGGAATTCTGCATTTCTAATGGACTGTCAGGTGGTGTAGCTGCTGCTGTTCAAGCGACTGCACTCGGAGGAGCAGGGTGATAGAGAACAGTAGTTAGTGCTTATATAGCGAATGCTACCATGACTTGTGCATGTGAACTGTATAAAGTGGCGCTGGTTAAAGGAACTAGACTTGGAATTATATTCTTTTAATTTAGACGTTTTTGATTGTGTTTTGCTTGATAGAAATCTGCTATATTCTCTATTTTGTTTGGCCAGTAGTGCAACATTAAAAAAAACCTTTGAAAAAAATTGGTAATTTATACACACCCACCCACACACACACACACACACACAGAGAAAAGTGCACAGATAATAATATTTAATAATTGCCCCAGGAACCCCCCATTCACTGAGAAAAGACTTCTACTCTGATTTTTATCATCATAGATTAGGGTTGAAAAACATGGCTTGTAATGATATTGATTTCTTTTTTAATTGTTGAGATTTGCTTTATGGTCTAATGCATGGTCAAGTTTTATAATACTTCACCTTGGGCTTAAGAAGAATATATGTTCTCTGACTGTCAGATGAAGCATTCAGTAACTGTCCATTAAATTGAGATTAATTATACTGTTTAAATTTTCAGTGTTTTTACTAAAATTTTGTTTGCCTATGCAATCAGTTATTAAGTATGTTAAAATCATTCTTTTGATGGTAGGTTTATCTGTTATTCCCTGTAGTTCTGTTAATTTTTTCTTCATAGGTTTCAGATTATTTTATTCTGGCCATATAGATTTAACATTTGTTTATATCTTCTTGGAGATTTGAACTTTGAACCTTTTATCATTATTACTCACCACCTTTATCCTTAATAATGCTTTTCGTCTTAAAGCCTTTTTCATCTAAAACTAACATAGGTACCCTGGCTTTATTTTGGTTAGTATCTGCTTGCTGCATCTTTATAAATATTTTACTTTCAACATTTGTGTCCTTATGTTTTAGATGTTTCTCTTACAAACAGCATTTAGTTGTTTTTTTTTTAATTCTTTTTTTTTTTAGAAATCCATCTCATAGTCTCTTAAATAGCAAATTTAGACCATTTACATGTATTGTTATTACTACTATATTTGAATTATTTTTAACCATTTTACTTTGTACTTTCTCGGTATTTTTCCTATGATTTTTTCCCCTTCATTTATTTCCTTTTTCAAAGTTGAACTTTTTTGTTATATTCCTTCTCCCACTGTTCCTCACCACCCTACCCCATCCCTACCCCTTTGAACACAACAAACTGGTTTGGAAATTTAGTCTATTTCTACTGTTTTTAATAATTGCCCTTGCACTTTTACTTCAATCTTACTTAACAAATTCTACACTTATTCATTATATTTTGTTTAACTAACTAAATTTAATATGTTAACCTCTCCTCCGAACAATACTTTGACTTTGAGCACCCAGCTCCTGGCTCGTAGACTATTATTGTTTAGTATTTAACTTTTGTTATTTTTAAAGCTCTCCTACATTAGACATTAAAATTATATTGACAGTGGAGTTACCCACATATTTACAAGAATTCCACATTCCGTGAAAAGACATAAATAGGCACTGTGCTTTCTTTTTTGCGGTAGTTAGGATGAAAGGTAAGATAGTTTGAGTGCTGAGATGGGCCTCATTTTCTTTTGTTATAAGATTGTATTGTTTATGAGTACGCCCCCAAATAATTTGAGATAAATAAAATGTGTGTTAGTTTTGTCCACACTTTTTTGTTGAGCAGTCCTCTGAAAACAGAGTAGATCCTGTTTATGAGCCTCAATGTTAGCAAATCAGATAACTGACTGTCAAAGATGTAACACCAGATACAGGAGGAACCTGCCTAACCCAACTTGTGATATTAATCTGTCCTCCTTCTGTCTTTGCCTCTGCTCTCAATTACTTTTCTGGTGTAAGACAAACCTGGATTCTGATTCCGGCTTTGTAAGTTCTTGTGAGTGTGACTCTGGGCAAGTTCTTTAATTTTTTGAGCCTCTAATTCCTCATCTGCATAATAGAGTTACCTTACTTTAAAGGAGTTGTTTTGAAGCTTAAATAATGGGTGTAAATGAAATAATAAATGTTCAGCATAGTGCCTGACAAAGAGTGGGTGCTCAGTAACCGATGGTGTCTAATTCCATGACCTTTTCTTTTTCCTAGATAATTTTACAGAATTTATATTCTAGGTTTGCCCTGCCATAATCTCTGTACCTCTTTATTTCTTTTAAAAAATTATAGTGAACTGTAATATACATGTAGACAAGTGAGGAAGAAAAATGTATAATGTAATATATAATTATAAAATGAATACCATGTAGCCACCACCTTGGTTAAGAAACAGAACACTTCCAGCATCGCTGAACCCACCCCCACCCTATACTCTTTCATAACACAAACTCACTTCTTCCCCATCAGTGGAACCACCATGCTGACCTTTGTGCTAATTATTTTGTTGCTTTTCTTTACAGTTTTACCGTCCATTATGCATTAATAAACAATATAATTTAGTTGTGTTTGTTGTTGAAGCTTTTATAAGTAGAATCACAGATATTTTCGGTTTGCTTCTTTCATTCCATATTTTGCTTGTGAGATTCATAATATTTTTGTAGCTTCTCTTTATTAATTTTCTTTGCTGTATGGGATTCCATCTTATGGATATCTTGTTTCTTGTAAGTATGAAATAAAAATATAACTGGAGGTTACAGTGAACTGAGATCCCGCCATTGCACTCCAGCCTGGGCAGCAAGAGTGAGGGCAAAACTCTGTCTCAAAAAAAACAAAAAGCTAACACTAATTGAATAGGTTCTATGTGGTAGGTCCTGTTATAGAAAGACTTTCTCATGTATTACATAATCAAATGCTTATATAATATTATAATGTAAGTGCCTTTATCATTCCTATTTTACATATGAGGAAACAGAGCCACATAGAGAAGAAATAATGGGTCCAGGGGTTGGAACAGACTGTTTAATCTGGATACTGACTCTAGAACCCACAATTTTCATTAATCTAATTCATAGTCTCAAGTTTTCCCACGAGTTACATGATTTTATCATTTAACTCTAGGTGGTTCTTAAAGGATTAAATGGATATTCAGGCTCTTCTGTAAAATCTAGCCTTTTTGTTTTAATTTCAGTAGTAAGAACACCTTCCTTCATGTCATCACTTTGCACTTGCAATTACCATGGCTCTTCGTACTTTTGCTCTTGGAGTCTTTTCAAAATATTGCCACCAAAATTATTGCCCTGGTTTTACCATTCAGACTTGATTCTAATTGGCATAGTTTTACTGTTCATAGCCTCTTCCTAGGCATTCATTTCCTAATTCAAGCACTCTGCTTCTTTGTTGATTACTAATTTCTCTTTAAGCTTTTCTTCTTCGTTCATTTTCTCTTCCCCATTCATAGTCATTTCTGTGCTTGTAAATCTCTCTCTCTCTGATTGTATACATTTTTTGATGCCATTGACCTGTCCTGTGAAAGTCTTCTTCCTTCCAAAATCTTATAAGGATAGATCCCTAGAGAAGAGTTTAAAAAGAATGAGGAATGACAACTTTTGAGTACTTAGTTTGATATGTTTTAAGTCTGAATTTTATTGATTCAGCAGATTCCACAAATATATATAGAATTATTTGCCAACTATGCATTTTATGTAGCTGATTTATTTTTTTAAGCCGTACCTCCTCCCCTGCCCCCAAAAAGTGAGATAAGTACTATTGTCACCATTTGCAGGTAGAGGAACCAGTATTTAAGGAAATTAAACAGCTTGGCCATGTTCAAAGAGGTTATGTGTAGCAAAGCTGGGCTTCCAACTTAGGTCTTCTGACTCTCAGCCCAGTGCTTTCTCTTTGATCGCAGCAACCTCTCTGAAATTAATAGGAAGGAGAATTAGTCATTTGTTTGTTCCTTCTTTAATTTTGTTCTTTCCTTTTTTAAAACCAACGAACATTCATTGAGCATTTACCTTATGCCAGCCATAGCACTGAACTCTGGAAATTACAAATCAGATAACATTTGGGTCTTCCCTGGACAAGCTCATGGTTGAGGAGATGTGTAAACCAGTGCAATCTTGCATGCCCAGTGCTATTATTGGAGGTGTGGCTAGCTGTTCAGTAAGCATTCTAGAGATTGGAGATGTTTCTTAGGGAAAGAGTTGGCCACATACACTTGCTAGACTTAGTTTTCCCATATTAAAAATAGTTTTAAAAATATTTCCTAGCATTTACCTTTCTGTTTGTGAATGTGCAGTGGCCTCTGAGAGCCACCACTGTTTCTCTGTCCTCTGGCTTGCCGCCTGCTTTTGTCAATACTTCCCAACTGCTTTCAAACCAAGAGCACCTATAGAAAACCCCTTAAAAATGACTCCTATTCCTGGCTTCTCTGTCCAGGTATCTGCTGTTCTTTCCTCCTAAGAACATTCACCTACAAAGCCATCTTCTCTGTCAATCCAAATTGTGTTCCCATTAAAGTCTGAATTGATATGTTTCTAGGCAACTTTTCTCTTTGGATGCATTTGACTGAATCCTAATAATTATTTATTTCCCTCAGACCTATACTTTTCACCATTATAGATCAGAATTTTCTTATTGCCACTTAATGTTCAAATGTTGCCTTTAGGCCAGTGTTGCAACTATTTAATATGACTCTTCTAACCTGTAATGGCTTATATTAGACAACATGTATTTATTGTAATATTTTAAAATCACTTACACCCTATGTTAATTTTTTTAGAGCAGTTTTAGGTTCATAACAAATTAAAAGGAAGTTACAGAAGAGTTCCCAAACAGCTCCCGTTCCCACATATACCCCCCTGTTATCAATATCTCCCGCTGGAGTGGTGCATTTGTTACAATCGATGAACGTGCATCAACACGTCATAATCACCCAAAGTCCGTAGTCTATATTAGGGCTCACTCTTGGTGGTTGTATATCCTATGGGTTTGGGTAATTTAATAATGACTTGTATCCACCATTATAGTATCATACAGACTAATTTCATTGCCCTAATAATCCTATGTGCTCTTCCTGTTTATTCCTTCCCTCCGCTCTGACCCCTGGCAACCACTAATCTTTTTATTGTCTCCATCGTTTTGCCTTTTCCAGAATGTCACATAGTTGGAATCATAAAGAATTTGCCCTTTTCAGATTGGTTTCTTTAACTTAGTATTATGCATTTAAGGTTCCTCCATGTCTTTTCATGGCTTGATAGTTCATTTCGTTTTAGTGCTAAATAATATTCCATTGTCTGGATATACCACAGTTTTATCTTCCATTCTTCTATGGAAGGTCATCTTGGTTGCTTCCAAATTATGGCAACTATGAATAAAGCTGCTAGGATATGCCACTGTTTTATTTTCCATTCCTCTACGGAAGGACATCTTAGTTACTTCCAGGTTACGGCAATGATGAATAAAGCTGCTATAAACATCTATATGTAGGTTTTTGGGTGGACATAAGTTTTCAGCTTCTTTGGGCAAATACCAAGGGGTGTGATTGCTGGATGGTATGGTAAGAGTATGTTTAGTTTCGTAAGAAATTGCCAAACTGTCTCCTAGAGTGGCTGTACCATTTTATATTCTCACCAGCAACGAATAAGAGGTCCTGTTGCCAGCATTTGGTCTTGCCAGTGTTCCAGATTTTGGCCATTCTAATAAATGTGTAGTGATATTTTATGTTTGTTTTAATTTGCATTTCTCTGGTGTCTGACGTGGAGCATCTTTTCATGTGTATATTTGCCATCTGTATATCATCTTTGGTGATGTGTCTGTAAAAGTGGCCCCTTTTTTTTAAGTCAGCTTATTTGTTTTCTTATTGTTGAGTTTTAAGAGTTCTTTGTATATTTTGTCTAACAATCCTTTATCAGATATGTGTTTTACAAATGTTTTCTCCCAGTCTGTGGCCTGTCTTCTCATTGTTTGTATTATCTTTCATAGAGTAGCAGTTTTTAATCCAGTGTATATCCATTATTTTTTCCATGGGTCTTGTCTTTGGCGTTATATCTAAAACATCACTGCTGTCTAGATTTTTTTGCTATGTTATCTTCTAGGAGTTTTTAAATTTTGTGTTCCTGCAATGTTTCATAAACAATTTCAAGTACTCCTGATCCAGATTTGAGCTCTCTTCTGCCATGTGCTGTCAGTGTGACCTTGGGCACGGTGCTCATTCACCTGGATTCTCAGCCTTTCCATCAGAGATGTGAGGGTGGCACCTACCTCGTGCATGAAATGTTGTGGGTGAAAATGCTGATACGCAATGCACCTGTGAGGCTTTGATTTCTTTTGCCCCCCTCTGCCTAGAATGTTTTCTGTTCACAGTAATGAGGAAATAGATGCCTGTGCTGCACTTTTAGCTTTTGAGGGCATTGCATCCACCCCTCTCTGTCTCCACTGCCACTCCTCCCATGGTTTGACCAACACTATTTCTCATCAGAATACTGCAGCAACCTCACAAATGTCTTTCTATTCTCATCTCACTGTCCTCCAATCTGTCCTGGAAACTGCCACAAAGTAATCTTTTTAAAACAAAAATAGGATCCTGCTTTCTAGGCAGAAGCCAAACTTGTTAACTTGGTTTACAAGACCCTTTGCAACCTGGCTGCTGCTCATCTCTCCTTTCCTTACTGCATTCAGCTGCTAACCCACGAAGCTGCCTGTGGCCTCTCAGCCTCCAGAGGATGGAGGACGGGGATGACAGCTCTCCTGCATGCATCGTTTCCCTCAATTCATCCGCTTCTTGCCCAGTCAGATAGTACTCACCTTTTAGGTTTTCATTAGGATGTTAATTTTCCTCCTGGAAACCTTAACTGATACTCTATAGTCTGGATCAGGCACCCTCTCTTCTGTCTAAGCCCCTGCCCCCAAATGCCCAAGCACCCTTCACTCTCCCATCGTAATAATGGTGACATGAAACTGAAATTGCCTGTGTGTGGCTGTCTGGGTTGTTTATTGAAATGTTCAAAGTGCCCATCCCAGGGTCTGGCACCTGGCTCTCCCTAAGCATCAATACCAATAAATGAATATGGGACTACCGGTGTCATAGACATAGATAGCTGATTTATTTACCACCAGTCATATATTTACATTGTGGTCATGGTGTCTACTAGGTTATAATTAACCTTCTTGTCTTTTATTTTCTTAACAGACAAAGATGTGAGCAGCGGAAGTTATAACCTTTCCTCTGCAACAACGGGCAGCTACTACAGTTGTGTCAGCCAGATCACCATAGGTGAGCACTAGTGTCATTTTGATTTTTTTAAAGAATATTATTGCCTGGAAAAGCTGGAGGTCGAGGGGGCGGCTGGGGAAGGAGAGGGAAGAAAATGTAAATGCATAGACATTTATTTTCAGAATCAGAGCAATTGCTTGTGGACTCACCTTTCTGGATCGCCCTCTTGTGGATTTTTACTGCTTTTGCATGGAATTAGATGGAGGAAATGTCCAGGGAGATAAGTCATCTCTTGTTCCTAGATCTTCATCATTTCATTTAACCCTTTCGTTTATGTAGCACCTGTACTATTATGCACTTGATAGTACAATCGAGTTGCTTTTTAAAGATTTATATTAATCTATTTTTAAAAGAAATTAGCGCAAATTGAAAATGCATGGTAAAGTCTACTCTTTGCTGTTTGGAGAACATGCTAAGCAAGTGTTAGAGTGATGCTGAAAATCAAAGTGAGACTTTCTCCTTGTTATGCTCACTCAACCTTAAACACCAGTTACTTTGGTCGCAAGTAGAAGAGTGAACTGCGCCATTTTTCTTTTGGATGAATCCTTCTCCTTTCCATTTCCTTTTAAAACTTTCTTGATTCTAGAATGTTGGGCAGTGACTTAGAGATCAGAAAAGAAAAATGAAGATAATAGTTACAGCTTATGCTTATTTTGCACTTATTGCCTGCCAGCTGCTCGTGACTCCCAGCATACATTATTTTACTTAATCAGAAGTCTATGAGCAAGTTACTATTATTTCTCCATTTTACAGATGAGGAAACTTGAGCTTTGCCACCCAGCTAGAAATTAATTACCCAAGATTTCATTCTAGGTCTGTTTGACACTAAAGCCCATACTCTTAAACACTATGCCATGGTTTCTTAAACTCCAGCAATGTGGATGCCTATACAAAGCACTAATGATGAACCTCTAAAATGGTTTTAAATTATTTTTATTATGAGGTTACTTAAGTATGTTCAAACATAGAACTATATATAGATACCTTGTATTCCAAATAGCCATTAAAATTGATTTTGCAAATCAGATTTAAAATTCTGTAACTCAAATAAAAATACAAATTTACCACACTAATTTAATATGATGTATGTTCTTATTTTGCTGAAGTGCAGTCACTGCTTGTAATGCAATGGGGTACTGGCTGCAGTGATGTTGGTTCTTTGAGTGTAGTACAGTTTTACTGCTAGGTACTTTGTGGTGACTCTGCATTGCTGCTGACTTTCTCAGTTCAACCGCCTGTGAAATATCTGTTAATGCTCACTGATGTGAGGTTATTGGATCTTTATTTGCCGTGAATGTACCTTGGCATATCCATCTTTCCCCTTTTCTCATTCATTGTACCAGTTGGTGCCAAACCTGATGGAAACACAAAAGTAAACCCAGGCATTAAAATTAACTGGCAGGACTTGGTCCAGAATATGCTTGTATTAATTTTTAAATGATTAACTTTTAAATGAAAAACAAAGACAGTTTAAGAATTCTTGTGAAGAGCTCACAAACCCTGGTTGGAAAACACTGAGTAACCTAAAATGCCATTCCCAGAGACATTAGTGAGACATTAAACATTGGTTAAGTAGTAGGAGGTCATTTAGGGTTCAAAGTAGGGGGATGACAAGACAAATGTATAGATGAGAGAAGATTATTCTGGTGGTAAACGGGATGGAGTTCATGTGGGAGAATCTGGTATTGTAACAGAGTTAGTGGCTGTGACTATGGTCTTGACATGAGACAGAAATCAACTAGGGAGGTGGGATGAAGAGGCGGGTCTTGGGGGAGAGGGATGGAATTGCTGGCAGAACTGGTCATTGGCTGGGTATGGGGATAGTAAGTGTTCCCTGAGATTTTACCTCAGGGTGCCCTCCTCAGGCCTTCGCTTGAGGAGCTGAGAAACTTTCCCCTGTAGCTCCTTGGTAGACTCCTCCTATCTCACTGGGCAGGGCTGTATCCCACAACCATCCTTGAGCCAATCACTGACAAGGGAGATGGCATTGTTTTTAGCCCTATCAGGCTCACCTGAGGCTTTGGACAGGGATGAGGAAGGGAAGGAGCCTTGTGTCCTGGGTCACAAGGCTGTGTGGGGTGGGACAGATTCCCAAATGAAGTCGTGGCTCTGTTGGGAGGCAGGAGGGGAATGATTCTGCATAGGCAATGGGCTATATCCACTGCTCACAGTCTGTCCAATGCGAAGCACTTTTGCAATATTTATAGTAAGAACAAAAATAATTTACAACTTTAGACTCAAAGTACTAGAGGGAGGACAGATGTATGGATCATCCAAGAGTTCTTTTCTAAAATCTCCTTTGTTTTCTTTCATTTCTTGTACTTCATTCCTTCTCTTACAAAACAGTCATCTCACACAGAAGTGTCACATTTGTGAGGGTGTTCCATTTAGGAAAATAGCATATGTGTGGATTTCCTAGTAATGTGGTTCCTAGACGAACCTATGTCTTGTCGAAAGCAGTGGGGTGAAAAAATCCAGAGAACAGAAGAAGGACTCCTAAAACTATTCTATTTATTCATGAGATACTTGATTAGCCCCTTATTTTCTAGGTAAATTCCCATTTTAGCCATCGTATGAGAGATTTAAGAACCACATAGTTAACATTATTTTTTCTCAAGACAGCTTACAATTTGGGGTGTTCTTTCCATCTCTTTCTTCACAGTTTTGGGTCCAGTGGGAATTGAGACCCCTGTTCCTGCTTCCCTCCCCAAGAGGGGACATGATGGTGGGTGAGGGAGGATGGGCAGGCTATCAGCGCTGCCCACGTGACATTCCTATTCTTTGCCCCTTGGGTATCAGCTGTTCCCTGGATGGTTGTCTCTTCAAAATACTGTGGTTTCATTGTTGCTTTTAAATTGAGACTCATCTATTTATATTTCATCATAATTATGCAGATCTTGTCATAGCTCATTTATATCAATAATGTGGATTAAAATATTTGCTAATGAATTCCATTTTCAGAGTAAATGATGTAGAAATTTCCTAAATAAAAAAAGACTTGTTAGCTGTGTGAACTATATTTTTTCAAAATTAAATATATGCTATAAATTAGCTATAATTTTATAAAATAAATGCTAAAATCTGAAATCTTAGAGAGTCCAAAGTTCCTTAGAGACTTTTTGTTTTTTTGGAAAAAGAACATATATTTATTTATTAAGTGTTTATGATGAATCAGATCTATATTGATATATTTAACCGCATATATTTAAGGTGCACAACATAATGTTTTGGTATACATAGTGAAATGATTACTGTAGTCAAGCAACTTGACATGACCATCATCTCACAGTTACCATTTTTAACGTGTGTGTGGTAAGAGCACCTAAAATCTACTGTTAGCAAATTTCCAGTTCACACAGTATGAAGTTATTAACTCTAGTTCTCATGCTGTATATGAGATCTCTAGACTTATTCACGTTACATAACTTAATTACAACTTGGTACTTTTTTACCTCTGTCTTCTGATCCTCCCTGCTCCTGGTAATCACCAGTCTACTCTTTGTTTATATATATATATAAATCTTGATATATATATGTATATATGTAATTTATAAAGTTTACATATAAAAATCTTTATAATTTACATTATAATTTAATTTAAATTAATCTTTACA
>NW_012108341.1:967868-969671 GCF_000951045.1 Mandrillus leucophaeus | reverse complement strand
CGGGTCTTGGGGGAGAGGGATGGAATTGCTGGCAGAACTGGTCATTGGCTGGGTATGGGGATAGTAAGTGTTCCCTGAGATTTTACCTCAGGGTGACACAGTCTGAGCTGTTCCCAGGAACGTGGAAGTTGGGAAGAAGATGTGATGCTTATAGGTTAGATGTGTTGATTTGATAAGCCCGTGAGACTTCTTACCTCAGAATGCCTCATGGGAAATTAGAAATATGGAGAACATGTTCATGAGATGAAAATATTGGCACTATCCGCACAGAGAGTTCAGTTAAATCTTTGGAAGAAGATGAGATAATAAGAGTGAGAATTAGTACGTTGTGTGTGTGTGGAGGACCAAGGACCAATCTTTGGGGGAAGCGTGGTCAGGATAGAAATAATAACAGAGGTAGGAGAACCAGGCAAGCACCTTTCTTGGAAAGCCCAGAGAATTTCTAGAAGGATAGACTGAAGAGGTTGAAAATTAAAGTCTGCCTAGGTGACATCCTGAGAGCCACGTGAGTGGGTGGTGGGATGGGAGCCACGTTGCAGAGCTCTGAATACGGAGGGAAGGGCTGTGAGTAGAAACTTCTCTTTTAAGGTACTTTTTTCAATGAAAATGGAGGGGTAGATAGTGTGAGGATGATACAGTAGCTAACAGATACTTTTGGGGAGCTTTTTGCCAAGCACTGTGTTTTAACTACTTTTTCTGTATTTACTCATTTAATCCTCAAAAAGATCCTGAGGTTAAACAGTGTTATTTTCCCCCATTTTATAAATGAGGAGATGGAGTTCCTGAGAGGGTAAAGAGTTGCCTAAGGACACATGAGAGTAAGAGCTGCGATTTGAGCCCAGGTCATCAGGCTCCTATTGGATGACACTCTTGTTACCTGACATCTTGCAGACTTGGGCCAAGTGTGGCCTTCCCTGGTCCAGTCAGGTTTAGCTACCATGTCGGGGTGTTGGGTTAAAATTTTCCCCCCAAAAGGTACTTTGAAATTTGAATCCCCAGTTCCTGTGATTGTGACCGTATTTGGAAATAGGGTATTTGCAGGTGTAATTAAGTTAAGATGAGGTCATCTGGACTAGGGTTGGCCCTACTCCAATGTGACTAGTGTCCTTATAAGAAGGGAAGAGACACAGAGACCATACAGGGAGAGCTCTGTGATAGTAGAGGCAGAGGTATGAGTGATACATCTCCAAGCCAAGGAATACCCTGGGATTTCTGGCAACATCAGAAGCCTGGAGAGAGACCTGGAACAGATTCTTCTCTAGAGCCTTCAGAGATAGCACAGCCCTGCTGACACCTTATTTTGGACTCGTAGCCCCCAGAACTGTGAGAAAATAAATTTATGTTGTTTTAAGCCACCGAGTTCGTGGTACTTTGTCACAGCAGCCCTAGAAAACTAACCTCTGAAGGGGAGGTAGATATGACAGATGCTTAATCTTCCCAAAAGGTGCCAGTGTAACCAGAAGGCTCTTGATTCAGTTCCCTGGCTCACATGGGCTGAAACGATAGGAAATTTATTATTTCACATAACAGGGACACCAGAGGCAGGCCTGTCTTTAGGATGGGTTGATTAAGCTGCTCAGTGACATTGTAAAAGGCCTTTTCCCCTATGCCTTCCTCTCTCAATTTATCTTCATGGTGGCAACCACATGGCTGTAGGGTTTCAGGAACTGCATTCAGACATGACAATGATCAGAGGGAAAGAAGCTTTGGTGCCCTCCTCAGGCCTTCGCTTGAGGAGCTGAGAAACTTTCCCCTGTAGCTCCTTGGTAGACTCCTCCTATCTCACTGGGCAGGGCTGTATCC
>NW_012108341.1:913122-966187 GCF_000951045.1 Mandrillus leucophaeus | reverse complement strand
AAAAATTATATATATATAAATTTTTATATATACATATATATAAAGATTTTGTGTATAAGTGAGATCATACAGTCATTTTCTGTTATTTCACTTAGCATAATATTCCCTAGGTTCATCCAAATTCATGTTACCTTCCCCATATCCCAGACTCTATACCTAGAAAGGCTCTTTCCCCCGAACTCCGGAGGAGCACTTTCTGATCTACTTTAAAATGGCTTCTTTCATCTTGCTTTGTACTGTAGTTAGTTGTAGTTTATGGGAAAGAACATAGATTTTGGAGTCAAATCTGTGCTTAAGTTCTGCCTCTGGAACTTGATGTGGGCCAGGTTGAGATCCAGTTTTCTCATCTGTAAGACTGAAATTGTAATAGTCCCCTTGTACAATTGCTGTGAGGATTCTAGATCAGTTCTGCAAAGTTTCTAGCTTATAGTAGGACTTAAATAATTTTTTTATTATGAACACAGGTCTTATCTCCTTTCTTGATTGGACTCTGAGCTCCTTGAAGGCAGAGTGGGCACTTGGCATGTACTTGATAAACATAAGTTGATTAAGTGAACAAGATCCATCAAGAGGGATGATGCCTGCCTGTTTATTGTGAACATACATTCTTAGCCCAAGTGGCATTTGGTTTGACTAACAGCTAAGATTTTGGGGAAGTATGAAAATAATGAAAATAAGCACACTGTATGGCTTTGATTGCTGCCACTCACCTAATATGTTTATCTCACTAGGTTATGACGTTGCTGGGCCTGTGGCAATTGGGCTCACGCACTGGAAAAATCCATACGTACAAGGCAGACCCACCCTCCCATCAGATCTGCCTCTCTTCGTCTCCAAAGATGCAGGCATCCCTGTGTACCACCGATCTTTCACCCGCAAGACTGACCAGGCCACACCTTTGTCCTGTCCAGCCTCACTGTCTATCACTCCAGTGCCTTCTTACAGCAGTAGTAGCCAGGAAACCCTGAGTCAAGACACGACGGGTAAGTGTTGACTTCCTGTTGGAGATTCTGGACTGGGTGTATATAAGATTCCTTCACACATTTGCCTGCTGAATAAATTGCATCTGTATTTCTGCTTGTGTGATGTGATGGACTCTGACAATACCTCTATGTTCATACTGGCTTTTCTTTTCAATGAGATGGGGTCTCACTATGTTGTCCAGGCTGGTCTCGAACTCCTGGCCTCAAGCAATCCCTCCCACCCCAGCCTCCTGAATAGCTGGGACTATAGGCATGCACACCACTGTGCCCAGCTCTCACTGGCCTTTAATAGCTTTGCTATACCAGAAGGAAGGTTGAATGTGTATAGAAATATTTGACCTAAGTGCTAGTTCTGTTTGGTAAAATATTATTTAGAAATCAACTCTGAATCAAAATTCCAAGATCTGTCATATGGCTTTAAGTTATTTAATGCTGTATTTAGTGACAAGATACCTATCTTGGACTAAATTTGTGTATTCAAAAAAGTCATCATCAGAAAGTCATCTTTGTATACTGTAGTTAATACCAATTCATGTTGCTCCACCAAATTGACCTATCTCAAGGGTCTGCAAACTACTGCCAAATCTGGCTGGCTACCTGTTTTTGTACAGCCCAAGAACTAAGAATAGCTTTTACGTTTTTAAATGGTTGGAAAAAAAAGTTTTTAAATAATATTTTGATACACATGAAAGTTATATAAAATTCACACTTCAGTATTTATATATAAGGTTTTCCTGGGACACAGCCACACTGATTGATTTCTGTATTGTCTATGGCTGTTTTCAAATGACAGTGGCAGAGTTGAGTAATTGTGGCAGAGACTGTACGTCTCGCAAACCCTGAAATATTTATTATCTGGTCCTTTATAGAAAATGTTTGTTGACTGCTGATCTATGTGATCCTTGGAAGTCATGAGTTAAACAGTCAGGGCGAGAAGAATGCTTACAACATCCTGCCTTGAAATTTATCACTTACATCACCCTGGAAATAGCTGCAGAAATGGCCATGCAAGGATGGCCAATTAATTGTTTTTATTTCTAAAATCTGAGTTGGAGGTTTAAATTATGCAAAATCTATCCTGCCATGTTTTCCTTCTATAGATACAGCACTTAGAGATAATGGTTTAGTCAGCCAAATCCAATGTGTAATTCTGGTTCTGGAAATAAATCTTTGAATGTTGGGATACTGCGACACTCAACATTTCATAGATGCTGCCACCTAGAGGTAAGATGCTGAAGTTGCAGAAGTTCCAGATTACCAAAACTAATCTTCAAAGCAGTAGATTGCAGATATCACTAAATGTTGAGAATCAGCATTGCACTTGTTAAAGATGAAGATTCCTGGGTCTTACCCCAGGGGATGCTGTGTCCATGGCACAGGGTGAGCTTCAGCAATCTGCATTTGGCAGGCTTTCCTTCCTGGGATTTTGTTTCCTGTGGTTCCCATACATACCTTTAGGACCCCCTCCAAAGGCTCTTTAGTCAAATGACTGAATTGAAATAGCAGGGATTGGTATTGAAGAGCACTGGGGAACATTTGCATACCACCAGTTCCGCGCATGGCAAAAGTAACCATCTTTCTGACTGTCCTTATTGAAGGTCAGTTTGACAGCGGAAAAAATCACTATCTGGGACTTGAAAATGTTTCTGTATAGTAAGTTTAAAATCTTCTGGGTTTTGCTTTTATTGTGAAGGAAAGCTGACTCTGCTTGCTTTAGTTTAATAAAATCAGAAGTTAATATATAAAGTACCTCCTTTGCTCAGGGTAGCTGAAAGGTTATGGCATTTTTTGGCAAAAAGGGGTGTGAAATGGCAGCTGCCAGATTAACATTTTATCATGGTTCCCTTAGTTGACTTTTTTCCTCCTCTATAGAGCACTATACTCAGAGTTGATCTGATTTTTGGAAGAGGTTTTTATGTTTAACTTGCGGGTTTTCACAAACAAAAGCCTGTAATTCTCTTCATTCCTGGGAACTTTCCATTAGCAATAAAATATGATTTTTTCCAGGCAACTGCTTATTATTATTCTTACTATTTGTATCCTAACAAAGTAAGCCTGGATATCCAAATATATACTACACAAGCATGTGATAATCATTTTATCATAGAAAGTTATAGATGCTGGTATAGCTTCTGTAAGTCTCAACAATGATTATGTGTAGGCCAATTATTACATTTATTTGATTTCTTTCAACAATTTGTTGATTTTAATATGTATTTTTGTGTGAAAACTTCTAGTTTTCTTTTTGTGTTTTAAAGAATAAAGTTTAATTTTATTTTGTTTTAAAAATACAGTTAATTTTATTACTCATTTATACTTAATTTTTTGCTTCTGTGGCTAGTTAGATGAAAACTCTGAGGTGAGATAAGTCAGTTCAACTATACTAGGATACCCTACAAATTTCAGACTTTGCCAGACATCCCTTCACAATTCTCAGCTATCTCTCTTCTCTATAAACTTTGGGATTGATATAGAGGAGCTGACGAGTTTTAGGCACAATATAACTGTACAATTATTTATGGATTGTGAGAATTTTCTTGTTTAAGAATTTCCCAAACACATTTTAAAATCATTTTTCTATTTTATAAATCCCACCATTCTGCAATCCTAGAAAGAATGATTAACAGCAGAACACTAACTAAATGACTAGAGCTTCTTGAGCTCTCATTTTATTTATCTGTGTTAACTGTTGTCATCATCCTATTCCATCATCCTCTCCCTTCATTGTGTGACTAACTTCTACAGTAGATTCTCTTCTGTTAGACTTTACTTAACCCTGCTTGTCACCTTGTGCAGTGAACAACTTGTGAAACTGCATAGTGGTCCTGAATGTAGTTCTTCCTTATGACAGAAAAACTGTCTCCCGTTTCTGGCTTGCTCCATCCATCCATCCATCCATCCATCCATCCATCCATCCATCCATCCAATATATAGTAAGTTACAACTCCATGTTATGTATTGTGATAAGTCCTTGGGAGAGAAAGTTAAGTAAGGCATCATGCCTAACTCAGGAGCTGAGAGTCTAGTGGAGGAGGCAGACAAGTAAGCCAGGCATTCTAATTCAGTGTGGTGTTAAGATAGATGATTTCACAAGATGTGATCACACACACATTTTTGTTTTAAATTATTTAATTAATATGTTATTAAAATGCTAATAGCATTAAAATATTTTAAATATTTAACTAAAATATTAGTAAAAATACATTGAATGCAGAATGTATTATTAAATTATTTCTTCAATTAAAAGAAGATACATTTGAGAGAACCATAGGAGGAAAGCTTGGAAATGATCTCTATCTCAGAGACTTTTAGTAGGTTTGACATACAATTTTTAAAGTAGTAAATGATGGTAGTATTTAATTGATATTAAATTTGTTACAAATAATTCATAAGCTTTGGTTTAAGAGAAAACTAATTAGAAACTTTACACTTCAAAAAGTTGCTACTAGATGCTGGACTTTGGGATATACTATAAGAATTCTGGTTAAATCAAGAAATATTTTGAGGACAAAAATAAGGCATGAAAGGTATTTTAAAAATTAAAATGGAGATAACTCCTTCATGCTTAGTAAATGTCACATAAAAAGAGTAAAACTATGTTTTCACTTTATTTCCTTCCAATTTTTATTTTAGGTTTCGGGGTATACGTGCAGGTTTGCTACATGGCCAAATTGCATTTCGTTTGGGTTTGTTATACAAATTATTTAATCACCCAGGTAGTGAGCATAGTACCTTACAGGTAGTTTTTCAATCCTCACCCTCCTCCCAACCTCCACTCTCAAGTAGGCCTTGGTGTCTATTATTCCCTTCTGTGTGTCCATGTTAACATGCAATTTTTGATAACCAAGATGTGTAACTTCCATCACCACTACCACCTCCACCGTACAACTTCTCTTTCTAGTCATTCCTGTATCCCCAGCTGATCCTCAATCACTCCCTTCCTTTCTATCTAATCCCTGGCTGCATACTGATGCCCCCAAAGTCATATTTTCATGTCTGATTTCTCTGACAAGTTTTACATGTGTGTATATACATATACTGCCTACTGGAACTTTCAACCTGGATATATCCCAGACTATCGAAACTTACATACTCCAAATGGAACTTCCTTCTGGTAGCTCTCAAAGTTGAATTTATTATTCTATTTAATGCTAGCATAGTCTCATTGTGTTAGTTTGGACTGCCATAGCAAATACACAATTGGGTGGCTTAAATAACAAATGTTTATTTCTCATGGAAAAGAAAAAAAAGAGGCTAGGAAGTCCAAGATTAGGATACTGACAGATTTGTCATCTGGTGAGTGCTGTCTTCCTGGTTTCTAGCTGGCTAGTCTTGTCACTATACCCTCACAGGATAGAATGAGAGTGAGCTGGCCCTCTGGCTTCTTCTTATAAGGACACTAAGCCCATTCATGAGGGCTCCACCCTCATAACCTAATCACCTCCCAAAGTCCCTACCTCCAAATGCCATCATGCTGTAATTAGAATTCCAACATATGAATATTGGAGAGACACGAACATTCAGTTAATTGCATCATCCACAGTACTAATCCAGTTTTTTGGATTAACCCCCTCATGCTTAACCTTCTGCTGGCCATCAGCCTCTACAGCCAGCTGGCTAACATATTAATTACATCTATTTTAGAAATATTGGTACTTCAGAGCTTCCTTTCCATCCCTGCTGACATTTCAGCTCAAACTCTCACCATCTCTGCCTAGACTAGTGCTGCTAGCAGTCTTGTTACAAGTCTCCCTGCATCTTAATTCTTCCATGACCATAGTTTAGCTTTCCCAATTCATCTCTGTCCCTTCTTCTTTCCCTCACTCCCTCTCACTTTCTCTCTCTCCCTTCCTCTCTCTCTCCTTCTCTCTTTTCCTCTTTCTCTCTCCCTCCCTCTCCCACCTTTTCTTCCTCCTTTTCCACCTCCTCCTGCCCTCCACTTGAAAATCTCTGTTGCTTCTCCATTGACAATAGAATAAAGTCTAAACACTTCGTACATGGTACAGGTGCATGAGGGCCTTCCTAACTAACTTTAGCTGACTCTCCAGCATCTCTCACCATTCTGTACAGATGCGTTGGCACAGTACTTACACTTGATTCTTTACTGTTTGCTAAAAGTTCATAATTTGGCATGTCTGTGTCATCTACTTTGATACCTTTCCTTACATTCTCCTCCTAGAACATTCTTATTCTTCAAACTCAGTTAAGAGTTTCGTCTGTGAATTCTTTCCCTTTTTGCCTCAGCATATTTTGTTCTTTCTGTTTCCGTTGGC
Organism: Mandrillus leucophaeus; assembly: GCF_000951045.1. Taxonomy (NCBI): domain Eukaryota; kingdom Metazoa; phylum Chordata; class Mammalia; order Primates; family Cercopithecidae; genus Mandrillus; species Mandrillus leucophaeus. The sequence continues at coordinate 959,931 of NW_012108341.1, read as the reverse complement.
AATTCTTATGCACATATTGAATTTTGCTCTTACTGTACTTCAATACAGTTTTTTCATATGGCTATCACAATAGATGTAAATAAAGTTCTTGAGTTAGGAATTAATAGTTTGATCATGTACTTGTTTGCTCAGTGCAGAGCTTGGCATGTAGGAAGTATGTTTTCTATGACCATTGAAACTGCATATTAGACACAGTTGAAGAGAGAATTAGGCCTGGAAGATAGATCTGAAGAAATTACCCCATTATCAGTACAAAGATATACAAGATACAAAAACAAGAAGGAGGAGGTTGAAATGTAGAAAGCAGAATGAAAAAGCTCAACATCCATTTAATGGAAATTCTGTTCTGCATTAAAAGAATAGAACACATATATATGAGGAATGTTTAAAAAGGCAATGGCTGGAAGTTTCCCCATAATTGATGAGGAGACACAAATTCTTCGATGTAAGAAGCATGATGAGTGCCAAATAGAATAAATAAAAATATATCCATATGTAAATATATGGTGAGTCAGCAAAAATCAGAAACATCTTATAAATAACTTGAGAGAAAAGACAGATTACCTGCAAGTGAGAAACAAATTGATTACCTGCAAAGTGAGAAACAAGTAGTGATGACAGGCTGGAAAACAGCACCTTGATATCTTCAAAGTGCTGAAGGAAATGAAGGTCAATTCAGAATTCCAGATGGAGCTAAGTGATCACTGGAGAGGGAGGTCAGCATAAGAAAATTTTTGGAAAAAGACTGGGAAAATGTATTCTATGTAGACCACCTGAAAGAATGACTAAACAACCTAGTTTAGAAAAGAAGGGTCTTGGCTGGGCATGGTGGTTCATGCCTATAATCTCAGCATTTTGGGAGGCTGAGGCAGGCAGATCATCTGAGGTCAGGAGTTCAAGACCAGCCTGGCCAACATGGCAAAACCCCATCTCTACTAAAATACAAAAATTAGCCGAATGTGATGCCATGCACCTGTAATCCTAGCTCTTTGGGAAGCTAAGCTATGAGATTGCTTGAACCTGGTAGGCAGAGGCTGCGGTGAGCTGAGATGGTGCCACTGCACCCCAGCCTGAGCAACAGAGCGAGACTCTGTCTCAAAAAAAAAAAAAAAAAAAAAAGATCTTGAATCTAGAAGAAACGATGAAATAATAAGAAAAATATGTATATAAAAATTCAAAAGATCCCGCTTAGAAGAATGATTTTTCAAGCAGGGATGATATTGTTTCACAGGGGACATTTGGCAATGTCTGGGGGTATTTTTGGTTGACACAACTGGGCAGGAAGTATCACAGGCATCTAGTGGGTGGACACCAGGGATACTGCTAAACATCCTACATGCAGAAGACGTGGTCCCTAACTCATTGTCCCATGTTCATTGTCAATTCTTAACTCTCCTTCCTCCCTGGGAGTTTCTTGTCCTGTGTGTAGTACCTTGCCCTTGCAATAGGTCCCCTCCTTTAGGGCATTCCCAGGGTTCTTGTTTCTCTCTTAGGGCTGTCCTTGGTGAAGTATGATTAGCACCTTTGATTTCCCCTTTCTCAGGTTTCTGTGTTCTTTAGCTGTCCGTAAATTGTATCTCATGCTGCACTTAGGCCTTTCTTTTTAACTAATACCAGTTTCTTAACCCTAGTACTGTGGACATTTTGGGCTGAATAATTCTTAGCTGTGGGGTTTGTCCTGTGCATTGTAGGATGTTTAGCAGCATCCCTGGCCTGCATCCAACAGATGTCAGTTGTGACGGCCAAAAAAAGTTTTCAGACATTGCCATATGTATGCTTGCAGGAGAAATCACCCCTAGTTGAGAACCACTGACTTACACCAAAGTCTGATCCTGTTCTCTGAAGCTCTGCTTAGTGGCAGTAGTCTGGTACCTTAAGTATTGATAATGGGTTCATGGGTTTTAATGGATTTGATCCTATTTTAGCAAGGGCCTTTTGCAAACCATACCCTAATCAAAAACATGGGGGGAATTTTTTTCCAAAGAGGAAGATTTTTTTCCCCTTGAGACTACTGGTAACACCTTTGTCCTCTGTATGTGTTCAAGACCATTGGTAATCTCCCTGCATTTCCATAGGCAGGAATCATTGAGAACTCTTCCCTTTGCCTTGTGCCCTCCTTCCCTGGCCTCACCATCTTCCCTTTAGGGGTCTTCTGGTGGGATTGTGTTTTTAAAAAAGAATGCTAGGCTAGGCACAGTGGCTCATGCCTGAAATCCCAGCACTTTGGGAGGCTGAGGTGGGTGGATCACAAGGTCAGGAGTTTGAGACAAGCCTGGCCAAGATGGTGAAACCCTGTCTCTACTAAAAATACAAACATTAGCTGGGTATGATGGCATGCTCCTGTAGTCCCAGCTACCCGGGAGGCTGAGGCAGGAGAATCGCTTGAACCTGGGAGGCAAAGGTTGCAGTGAGTCAAGATTGCGCCACTGTACTCCAGCCTGGGCAACAAAAGCATAACTCTGTCTTAAAAACAAACAAACACACAAACAAACAAAACACTAATGAATTCCAAACATTCCTTATGGACTTTACAAACATGTTTCTCATTTGTGAAAAGGAGAGGAGTTGAGAAATGACTATCTTCTGTTCCAGATCAATTCCCAGGAGCCTAGCTTTTGCCTGTGCACCTAAAGTCTGAGCAGAGCATCGTGTCTTGTCTTGAGGGGGGAAGGTGTTCACTCACCTTTTCTGGTGACCTTACCGAGCTTACTGGTACTCCATATATGCAAGCTCTGAAAACTTAGGTGCCCAAAGTTATGTTGCTGTGAATTTGCCTGGAGTATAGAGTACCTTAGAAGAGGTGCCCATTTGGTAGCATGAATTCAGTGTCTTTCAACAAATTGTGACCAGATATTTTCAGAACTGATGCCAACGGAAACAGAGGTTTGATTTCAGAGATAGAGTGCTGCAAACAGTGACCCTGCAACCTGAGCGACTGATGTGACCACGAGATGCAGAGTAATTGGACCTCACCAGGAGACTCGTGTGTTCCCTTATAGAGAAGCCCAGAGACACTCCTTGACCTGTCCCTGCTTGCACACCGTGTGCCCAGCCAGCCTGAGCCTTTCTGCTAGAGTGTTAGTTCAGCTAAATCCGTGTCACAGAGTAAAGGAAGACCAGGTACCCTCTACAAAAACCAGAGAAATATAAATTAGAAAGTCTCTAAACCATTATATTTAAAGTGGGTTTCTTCTAGAGAACACAGAGTTGGGTCTAGTGTTTTTATCCATTCTGACAATTTCTTTTAATTGATGTCGTTAGAGCATTCACAAGTAAAGTGATGACTGGCATAGTTGAATTAGTATCTACTATGTTTGTAACCATTTTCTATTATTGCATTTGTTCGCTTCTCTTTTTCCTACTTTTTCTCTTGCCTTTTCTGATTTTAATTGAGCATTGTATATGATTTTTAAAAAATGAAATGTCATCTTCCTCCTGCCGTCTCTGCCTTTAAAAATTTCCCTTTTGTCAAAGTAGCCCTGAAGGGGTATTTAGATTTTAATCATATGTTATGGAATAAATTTCCTGGTTTGGTTTACATGGAGTGTGAATATGAGGGTTAACTTACTTAAGTTAAGATATTGTAACAAGTAGGGCATTTTTATGCATTTTGAAAGGTGATTTGTGGTTTCCTAAGATGCTGGCTGGGTAGAAGATGTCACAGTGGAAGGGAAGGCGAATTTCAGTTGAGGCTCTTCAGGTGAGGGACCAGCATTCCAAGCAGCAGGGCAGTGTGCAAAGGCTGATTCCAGAAGACTTGGGGGTAAATGTCTCCTTCACACTGAGGTTGAGTGCTGAATGTGTCATCAATGGAGGTATTGCCGCACAGGGTGGCTGGGTTCTCTGGGGCTGTTACTCCGGTCTTCCATGGTATATTCCATGTGTTAATGGACATTTATGAGCAAGCCCAGAATTTTAACCTCTATGTATACTACTTCTCAATGAAAAACTAAGTTGGGAACTGCCTGTACTTTAGAACTAAGAGAATCTTTGGAAACATTCATTTTGACAAGAGCGTTGGCTAAGAGAAATACATTGCTGAGCTTTCTTCAAATTTCCTGTTTTCCTAACCTTGCCTATACTGTTCTTTTCAGAATTCAAGAATGTTTCCTGTTGTTTAATTACTGATTCCAGCAGTCCTGTTAATTCTTTCTCCATGTGTGCTGGTTATTTAGTTTTACAAGATTGAAAACACCAATGAATCAGAGAATGATTGGTGACAAAGAAATGATGAAGACAAAGTCAATTTAATGATGTAGCTATTGAGTTACCTGGGGATTTCTAATATAAGAGACTGAAGAACTTGAATAAAAGCTGTGTTGAATCTGATTTGCAAATAATTATATATTTTAAAATCAGATGGCTTTAAGATGCTCCAATAAAGTCATCCATCTTCCAGTCATCTAAACTCTTGCCACTCAAAGTGTGGTCCACAAGAGCTAAGAGAGCCTGAGTTTGGATTTAACAGTATCGTCCAAAAGGGATAATGCAAGGGACATTTTAGAGATAGCTTCAATAGCACTCTGTAATTAATGGGATGTGATATATGACTGAATGGATATCCCATATATTTTCAATAAAGTTAAAATGTGATACTGAAGCTTCGTAGTTTAGGCCAGTGATTCTCAAACTTTAACGTTAATGTAAGCCCACTGGACTTCTTGTTAAACTGCAGATCCTCATCCAGTAGGTCTGGGCAAGGGGTGGTGAGATCTTGCATTTTTTTTTCTTTTTTCTTTCTTTCTGTTTTTTGAGACAGTCTCACTCCATCAGCCAGGCGGTAGTGCAGTGGCATGATCTCGGCTCACTGCAACTTCTGCCTCCTGGATTCAAGCACTTCTTGTGCCTCAGCGTTCCAAGTAGCTGGAATAACAGGCATGTACCACCGCACCTGGCTAATTTTTTTTTTTTTTTTTGTACTTTTAATAGAGACAGGGTTTCATCATGTTGTTCAGGCTAGTCTTGAACTCCTGACCTCAAGTTATTCGCCTGCCTCGGCCTCTCAAAGTGCTAGGATTACATGCATGAGCCACCGTGCATGGCCTAGATTCTGCATTTCTAACGAGCTTCCAAGTGATGCCCATGCTGTCAGTCATGGAGCTTGGAATTTAGTACAGGACACAGGTAACAAAAAATATTATACCAAATAATTTATGGTCACTAACAGGCAGGTGCTTTGACAGACAGGAATAATCCTCTTCTTAAAGATTCTTGGCAATATTATTTTTATATTGTTTTTATCAAAACACACCTCTGAGTTCCCAAAACAGCACTCCATAAAGAACATTTTCTTTACCACCAGTTGTAAGTGGGAAGTCTGCTTATGTTCTGTTACAGGAATATTATTTGTCTGTGATGTATAAGTATCTTAATGTTTCCATAGACATTGTTTTGATATTAAACACCAAATGAAAATCCCAACAACCATGGTACTGACTCAAGAGGGAGCTTAACTGTCTTAGTTTTGGTTCTCTGGGAAATAGATTTTGAACCAGAGATGTGCACACAAGAAGTTTCCTGGGGAGAGTCATTGGGATCAGTGTGTATGGTGTGGTGTGTGTGGGGTGGATGGAGGGAAGGAAGCATAACCAGGCAGAGGGAAGATATAAACTGTGATGATGCACAAACACAGCCTTAGCCCTCACACAGGGACACCTGGAGCTGGAACAATCCTTCAACATTGTCCCACAACAAAGCTATTGTACCCTGCCGTCATTGCCTGGATGCAAGCTGCCACAAGGAATGAATGTGACCCTGGGGAATTCTCTTTGCAGGGAGTTTCCCAAGAAACATTCAGCTGAGAGCCATCAGCAGCTGGGGGAGTACCATGGGGCCCACAGCATCCATGACATCAGCTCATGGAAGTGAAGTGACTAGGAAGATGTACACGGGAAAGCAAGTCAGAGAGCATGATGGAATTCTCTGTTCGACCACAAGCATGGAAAATCTCCACCGACCTTTGCTGAGATGGGGAGATGACTGGCAACCTGTATGGTGTCAAGGTGCTGAGCCGAAGTAGGCCAGGGTTTTGGAGTGCTGGCTCATAAGAGTTCATCTACCGGCTTTGTAGACACCAGTGGACTTGTGGACCATTCTGCTAGCTAAGGGCAAGTAGTGGATCATGGCTCTGAGGTCTAGGGAGAAAAAGGCCCAGAATCTGAGCAGGCTTTCCAACCCCCAGGAACTGCTGAGTACCTGGATTCTGGTTCAGTTTGTAGTTCTCTCCAGCAAAGAGGCACCGAACAGATTGGGTAACACCCTCTGGTCACTATTCCTTCTAGTTATGCGGGTACATGTTTTGGAAAGTGTACAGTTTTTGTCTTTTTCAGGCAAATAAGGATACAACTAATTTGTGGTCGTAATTGGAGAATGGAATAGTTGGCCCACTTTCCTTGTTCCAGGTTGTGTAACTCATACTCATTTATTCCAGCAGCTATTTATTGAGTGCCTACTTTGTGCCCAGTACCATGTTAGGTGCTGGGTGTCCTGGAGTGACCCAAGCCAACAAGGCTCCTTTATTATGGAATGACAGCGGGATAGGCTAGTAGAAGAGAGAGAGATGAAATAATCATCCAAATAAGGAAATTTCATTAGCTCAGTGAAGGCAAAGGACACTATTAGGGGGTGTATAAAGAGGGCATTTAATTTGGATTTTGAAGATGGGGAAAGACTGAGGATGTGGTAGTAATTTGAGAGAGATCTCAAGAATGTGTTGGAGCTGGCGAAGATATGGTTGGAATGTGGAATAGGAGACAAAGACCTGGCTTGTCTTCTCAGCTTTGTGACTTATCGTGTTACCTTCACACTAAAGACTTAACTTCTTTGAGCCTCAATTTCTTCATCTGTAAAATGGTGCGGTTATAAGACTCAAATGAGATAAAATAGGCAAAAGTGTTTTTCAAATCCTAAAATGTTAGTGAAAGCAACTTTTCCTATTAATTATTGTAGCCCATGGATTCCTTCTCTCCCTTCTCTTAACTGTCTCCTCCTCATATTTCCTGTGCTGGGCTTTGATGCTGAAGTTTAGTTAGTAGTAAAATGCTATATAGTTACCTTCTTTTAGCCTGTGGTTTTCAACATTTTTGAACAATACCTAAAGTAAGAAACATTTGTGTATTTTGACCTCCTCCTACTACTACTACTACTACTACTAGTAGTAGTACTACTACTAGTACTACTACTACTTCTCCTTCCCTTCCTTCCTGCCTCTCCCTCTTACACACACGCACAAACCTGGAAAAAATATTTAAGGAAATAATTCTTATTATTTGTTACATACTCTGATATTTTTCATTCCATTCCATTCTGTTCCCCAAAAAGTACAAGTCAAGATCCATTAAAGAGATGTCACTGCTTATGAATGAATTGCAACTCATAATTTGAACAACATCAATTTAGATAATATAATACCTGAAATCCTTTGGAAACCTTATAGGGGTCACACAATTTTTTTTTAATGTGGGTGTGTGTGAGGTCTGTTGTACAAGGAAATTACTTCTCTTTGAGACTGATTATTATTAATGTTCATTTCAAAACATCTATGGTGCCTATGGCAATGAGACTGTCTCCCAGAGTTGGCAAAGATGTGATCCCTCAAAAGGGCTCTGTATTCCCTATAGTTCTGACATCTCTGAGTCAGCAAAGAACTGTGGCAAAGGATCTATATCCATTAACCATTACTATGATGATACTGCATACCAAACAACCCCAAAACCTCGGTGGCATACAGGATTAAGATGTACTTATTTATCTAGAATCAGCTGGGGCTTGGCCAGAGCTCTGCTGATCTTGGCTGGGCTTACTCAGTATCTTGGAGTTGGCTGGCCCTTGACTGATCTAGGTTGTCCTCAGTGGGAGCAGCTGGGATGACTCAGCTGTGCTCCATAAGTCTCTCCTCTTCCAGTAGGCATAGGAATGTGCTTTCTGGCACATTCTCATGGCAGTGGTGGAGGTACCAGAGAAGGGGCCAGTCCAATCATGCAAGCACTTCAAGCTTCTGATGGCAGCGTATTTGCTAGTGGTTCATAAGCCAAAGCCATGCCACATGGTTGAGCCCAAAATTAAGGATGGGGCAGAATGTCTTATTCTCAGTGGAGCAACACTGCTAAGTCACATGATGAAAGGCTGTGGAATTAGGGAACTGTGAATAATTGGGGCCAAGGACACAATCTGTCACAGCCTCTCTATCTCATATACATGATCTCTTTCACCCCAAAGAGGCCACTTTTTCAAGTGGGCTCAGATCTGAGTCCTTTGCACTGGGCCAGGAATATTTATCTGAAAGAGACATCATGCTTTCCTCCTCATACCCTGAGTAGATTGTCCTCCTTTTACCTATTCCAACCTGAAGTTGCCTATAAGGCCCTCTCTTCCCCAGTGTACATCACTTTAGGAAGGCAGACATTTGCAGGCAGCCTGCTCTGCCAACATCTGAGATGTGCCTGGGTCTACCTACAGCCTAGCTACAGGCAAAATTTATATTAAGCCATAACCCACACTATATTTTTTACTCCTGTTTTTCAGTTCTTCCTAGGAAAAGATTTATAGCATTGTATTATAGTAGTTTTAGTTGATTCATGAAATTAGATATCTAAATGAGATATTTTAATGCATAAAACTATCAATAGTACAGTACATGTCAAAAATGGCCTTTTGTTCCAACCTTTCCCTGAATATTTAGCTCTGAATTTCTGGTTGTCTATTGGACGTGTTCCCACATGTTCCCACAAGCACCTGTCCAAACCACTTCTGTGTTCCCTGTTTCAACAAGCTGCGTCATCATCCATCCTGCTTCTGAAACACAAAGCAAAGAGTCATCTTTAACCAACCACTCATTCAAAGTCATCATCCCTCAGTTCTTTTGCTCTTGTGAATAATGGCTGGCACCATTATTCAACCAGACACTGAAATTGTTCTTTGTTCATTTACTGGGCCAGGTTCTATGCTAAGAACTGGGGATGTAAGGGTGACTAAGACATGACTCTCTCTTTTAGAAGCTCAGTATCTAGCAAAGGAGGTGAACTGTGAACATATAACTCACAATATAATGTGCACCTATGAACACAGTGTTCTCTTCACCCTTCCCACACCTAATTGCTCATCAATTCTTGCTCATTCTGCCTCACAAATGTCCCTCAAGTCTATGCTCTTTTCTTTAGTTTTGTGGTCATTGCCATGGATCAAGTCTTTCTACTTTCTTGCCTGTGCAGGGGCAGTAGTTTCCTGGCTGGCCTTCCTGTCTTCACTCTTTTCCCGGTCTATTCCAACCCCCAGCACCACCATGTGTTGTCATTGCCTAAAACACTGATCTGAATCTGTGATTCCTTGGCTTATAAACCATCATGGACTTGGTGGTCCTCAGTAAGTTAAACATAGAATTACCATATGACTCAACTATTCCACTCATGGATGTATATCCAAAATAATTGAAAACAGGTATTCAAACAAATATTTGTAACAAATGTTCATAGCAGCACTAGTCATAATAGCCAAAAGGTAAAAACAGCCCAAATGTCCATCTATGGATGAATGGATAAACAAAATGTGGTATAATGTATTCATACAATGGAATATTATTCAGCCATAAAAGGAATTAAATACTGATACATGCTACAACATGGATGAACCTTGAAAAGATTGTGCTACGTGAAATCAGCCAAGCACAAAATACCACACTTGTATGATTCCATTTATATGAAATAGAGTAGTCAAATCCATAGAGACAGAAAGCGTATTAGTGGTTGCCAGGGGAGGGGAGAATGAGGAATGACTGCTTAATGTGTACAGGGTTTCCTTTTGGGGTGATGAAAATGTTTTGGAACTGGATAGTGACGATGGTTGCACATTATGAATGTAATGAATGTCACTAATGGTAAATTTGATGTTATGTGCATTTTATCACAATAAAGTAAATGTATGTCCTTCTATGCCCACAAAACCCATCAATGATTCCTGACAACCTGTAGTTTGAGTCCAGATTTCATAGTGTGGGGTTCATGCCCCTCATAGTCTAACCTGGCCTATCATTTTAGCTTTGTTGCTCCCAAGCATCCTGCTTTCCAGTTCTTCCTAGTGTATTGTTAACATTTTTGCTTATGCTGATCCCTCACCTGGAGTGCCTTGTTGCCCTTCTCTCTTGCTTGGTGAAATCCAAAGTCTGGTTCAGATACCAATTCCTCCTCAAGGACTTCCGCATACCCCATGCTTCTTCCTGTGTGATCCCATAGCACCTTGTTCAGATGATTAGCCACCATGAATCATAGTTGAGGGTATATCTCTCCCTTGCCAGATGGTGGGCACCATGCAGGGAAAATGTTTGAATTGAATTTGGATCCCTCTAGCTATGTGTGTGATGCATAATAGTTGATCAATATTTATTGAATTAAATGACTTGATTATTTAAGTCTAGGTTCTATCCTGAAGCTAATGCTGTGTCCCTAATCCTTAATTTTAAATACTGTAATGATCACTATACCTGTACTTTGATTACAATCATTTTTGTTTATCTTCAGCTAATTACCATTAATTGTCTTAGCTAATAAGAAATTTCTTCCTAGTTTGCTTGCACCTGCTCAACCCAAATATTTGTTTTTTTGGCAGTTTGAGCACTCACATTGCTTTCACCTGTTTTCAAGTTTGCCAACAGTGCGGCTAATGTTCTCTCCTCTCCCTTTCCTTTGCAAAGTCCCTTGAAACTTTAACATTTAACCACTTTCCCTGTGCTAGGGGAAATGTGACAGAGGACGAGTCTTCTACTGTTTTATTGGAGAATCTTTGGGTCTTAGGATGACATAGTTTGCAAAGAGATTCTGAGTAGTTATCACTAGGAGAAATAAAGTAGTTTTCCTTATTTAATCTCAAGTCAGGGAGTCTTCACGTGTCGTTATTTTAATTGCCTTTATTATTTTTTCAAGTGTCAGATATATTTTTCTTATTAATTAAAATGCAATTACAACATTTTAAGTTATATTGAAGTGCTTTTAAATGCTTTATATTATTCATCTATGCTGCTAGTGTCAAATTTCAATATAGTAAGGGCTGTTAAAATGTTTTTGAAGGCTTTAAAAAGGGTCAATATTTTAATATTGTGTGTCCTGAAATGCCACTTTACTTTGGAGCCTTCCTACATAGTAAGCAGATTAGTGAAGATTCAGGAAGAAATTGAAGGTACCATTTTAAATGTATGTATAGAACATTTTTTATTTTTATTTTTGAGGTGTAGTCTTGCTCTGTTGCCCAGGCTGGAGTGCAGCAGTGTGATCTTGGCTGACTGCAACCTCTGCCTCCCAGATTCAAGTGATTCTCCTGCCTCAGCCTACTGAGTAGCTGAGACTACAGGTGCCCATCACCACGTCCGGCTAATTTTTGTATTTTTAGTAGAGATGGGGTTTCACTGTGTTGGCCAGGCTGGCCTCAAACTCCTGACCTTGTGATCTGCCTGCCTTGGCCTCCCAAAGTGCTAGGATTACAGGTGTGAGCCACTGCACCTAGCTTAGAATATTATTTTATAATGCGATTGAGTGATGGAACAAGTATTGACCAGAAAGTTAAAGGCTTAACAAGGAGCAGGAAGACAAGAAATTAATGCCTCTTTTCTTTCCACCCCACCCAACATTTGAGCTTTTTTTTCTTTCTAAATCTGCTTCACATCTTGAGAGACAAATTGCTGCATAAGTTCAGTTGTACTATTTAATGAGAAATGCTTTTATCCTTTGTCTAAAATTCAGAATAGTAAGCTAGAAAAATCTGAGTTTTCAACTTTTTTTTTCACTTGTTTTCTCTGATTCTTTGGTGGATATTTCAACTCTTGGGAGATCTCCTCCTTGAACCTCTTCAGACATGGGTTCTGTCCCACTTCTCTGTTCTACTTCTTCTTTTCTTTCCCTAATCTTTCTTCATGTCACTTAAATGTCAGTGTGTCTCAAATGCTTGTCCTTGGCTCCCCTCTCTTGCTCTGTCTGCTTTTCCTGGTCTTGTTCACTACCCCTATTTCACCTGCAATCTGTATTCTGTACTTTTGTCTCAGACCTCCAACCTGAACTTCTCTGACTTCCTTCTAGACATTTCCATCTGGGATGTCCTGCAGGCGCTCTGACTCAGATTAGCCAAAAATCATCCTGTTGCCTCAGTTTTTTTTTTTTTTTAAATCTGTCCCTTCTGGGAAATATGGAACTGTTAATCTGACAGTTTTTAAAATCTGTCCCATCTGCATTTTCCAGAAGGGGCAGATAAAAATTGGTGAATGTACCCAGTTGCCCAAGACAGAATCCTAGAAGAATCATAGGCTGTCCTCTGCCCTGCCTCTCACATCCAGGTAGTAAGCCTGTCGATTCTATCTCCTTCCATTCCCGATCTCCCTGCCTTGGTTCAAAGCCTCGTCACCTTTGACTGGACAATTACTTTGTCACTTGTCTTCCTTGGAATCCCTCTGATTTTCTATACGGCTGTTGGCTTAATCTCTCTAAAGTGCAAATCTGGTATGTCACTTCCTTTTGTAAAACTTTTTAGTGGTTCCCAATTGTACTGTCTAGAGAACAAAGTTTATGCTCTATAGTGCTTCATGATTGGGCCTCTGCCTACTTGTTTTCAATATTATCTTTGATTACTCCTACATACTCTTCTCTCTCGTAACTACAAAGGTAGGCCTGATTGTGAAGGCCTTGGATGCTGTACACCATGAACTTGATTTTATGGAGGGTAGAGCCACTGCTAACTTTGCATTCAAGGAGAGTGAATTTCAAAATTGGAAAAAGCCTTTGAAGGCCACTGAGTCCACTTGCTCCATTAATTCCTGATAAGTGGATGTCCGGTCTCTGAACACAGACTGCCAACCTGCCCGCTGTTCTTTGTTCTTTATAAAATGAAAACCATACCAACTTTCCCACAAGCGTATTGTAAAGTCTAAAGTGCCATTAAATTCATCAAGGGCGATTGTCCCACCTTTCTCTTGGATTCCTTTGCTTTTATGGTTTCTGTAGGAGTTTTTCCACCTCTGTGGGTCTTCATCCATCTATGTCTATTTTACTCTTTTTGCCCATCTGCTATGATCAATTTGTATCTATTCTTCACTCCTTCAAGGACTGTGGATTTTAATATGAAGAAATAACATTCAACACTCAAAACTTCCTTTAAAAAGAAAAAGGCAGAAAAGATCGTGAGGATCACACCATACCCCAAAATGTCCTAAACAGGCTCTATGGATCAGAGATTGGCAGTTGAGGGCCATGTGGTGGGTTCTTCCTTCTTCAGCCTCCAGCTTGTCTACCTGCAATGCTCTGATTCAGAATTGCACTGTTCATGGAAAGATTTTGGCCCCAGAATCACCTGCCTGTGGTCTTGGCTCATTCAGAATTAGAGTAAGGCTGACATTGAACTGTACTTGGATGTGAGTTGTTAGTGCAGATGGTGGCCTTGGTGTGTAATGCTTGCCATGTGACTGGTGCCTGGGAGCAGATGCCTTCTTTCTGCACCAGATGACACTCCAGTCTTCCTCAAAGGCACAAGTGCAAGTGGAGAGAGGCAGTCTGGAGCCAGCAAGGCAAGGGGAGGCATAACCTTAGAGCTAGTCACCAGCATTCTGTCCTCTCTGGAAAGAATTGCTGGTTTGGTTCCTGAGAGGATTTATGCTTTTCAATGTTTTGATCTTATAATGATAGCTGCCAGTTATATCACTCTAAAGAATTGACAGTGGGCCGGGCGCGGTGGCTCACGCCTGTAATCCCAGCACTTTGGGAGGCTGAGACGGGTGGATCATGAGGTCAGGAGATAGAGACCATCCTGGCTAACACAGTGAAACCCCGTCTCTACTAAAAATACAAAAAATTAGCCAGGCGTGGTGGCAGGCACCTATAGTCCCAGCTACTCGGGAGGCTGAAGCAGGAGAATGGCGTGAACCCGGGAGGCGGAGCTTGCAGTGAGCCGAGACTGCGCCACTGCACTCCAGCCTGGGCAACAGAGCGAGACTCCGTCTCAAAAAAAAAAAAAAAACAAAAAACCATAGAATTGACAGTGTGCTTTCCCACACATGATCCTGTTTGATGTTCATACTGACCCTGTAAAGGAGGGGTGTTAGTTTCTTAGGACCACCACAACAGATGACCACAAGCTGGATGACCTAAAACAACAGAAATCTATTCCTTCACAGTTCTGGAGGCCAGAAGTTTGAAATCAAAATGTCAACAGGCTCTGCTCTCTCTGAAGATTCTAAGGCAAAATCCTTTCTTTCCTGTTCCAACTTCTGGTGGACTACTGGAATTCTTTGGTTTGTGACAACATTACTCCAGTTTCTACCTCTGTCTACACATGGCCTTCTCTTTGTGTCTGTCTTCCCTTTTTCTGTCTCTTATATGAACACCTGTCATTGGACTTAAAATCCATCCTAATTCAGGATGATCGAGATCCTTAATCTTAACTATATGTACAAAGACCCTTGTTCAAAATAAAGTCACTTTCTGAGGGTCCAGATGGGCATATATTTTGGGAGGCACTATTTAACCCACCACACATAGGTATTAGTATCCTCATTTGAGGATATGGAAACCTAGAGAGGTTAGATGCTTTGCACAGAGACACATTGGACCATGTACTCTAACTCAAGTTTTGGACACCAAATCTTACATGCTTTCCACTACATCATATTAGTCTCTCAGTATGTGGGTGTTTTTGTGTGGTGAGAATGTTACTTTCCTTTCATGTATTTATTTAGCACCTACTACGTGCCTTATGAAATGTATATATTTTTGTTCAACTAAGAACAGACTGAAAAATTGGAGCTTTCTTATCTTCCTGGCTGAGACTAGAATCAGGAGAAAGCAAATCAATAATGAATTCTTATCTTGGCTCAGTCATTTCTTTCTCCTTGTGCTTCTCTTTCCCACATCCTCAGGGATATTAAGAGGGACCGGACAAAGCTTAACTTCTAGGGTTATGTGGTCAGTGTGATTGAGCTGACTTGGTAAGACCTGAGACCCCTCCCGCATGCCTGCTAAACGGGCGCTATGCTGCTTCCTTCATTCCTTGGACAGAAGGTACCTACATGCCAAGTCTAAAGCTTGAAAGGAAGTGTAAATATGAACAACTTTTTCAGTTTCTTAGCACATTTCTTAGGAGGGCCAGGTGAAACTGTGCTAGAGGTCAAGATTGTGATGTACCATTTTGAGCCCGTTTCCCCATGGAACACCCTGTGTCTGTTGCTGACCCCTTCCCTGGGCCTCCCCCCGGGGTAGTTTTCCATGCTCCCTAGGTTTTCCTTTCTTCTTCCCCCCCATGTAAAGACTTTATAGTCTCATGTGCTACTTTGTCAAACATTTGTTTCTTTTAATTTATGTAAACATTTTATGAAAGATTTCAGACATGTGGAAGGGCATAAAAACAATATGATAAGAACACACATAGCCAGCACTCACCTGCAGACATCAGACATGACTGATAGATTTGAGGCCCCCATGTCCCCCTCCCCTCCCCCTCAGAGGTAACTGCTGTTCTGACTTTGGAGTTTGCCATTCCCATGCATTTCTTTACACTCTTACTTCATTGCCTCTATTCTTGTGTGACACAGTCTTGATCCCAAAGGAACACTGGACTTCAGCAGGCTTTGAAGAAGGTCATTTGGAGTGATGTTTAGGAGAGAGATCTGCGGCTAATATTCATTGAATACCTACTATGTATTGCCTTCTGCGTTTTCCATGAGCTTTCACTTTCACTGACAGCAACCATCTCTGTTTGGAGTAATTATCCTTGTTTGACAACCAAGAAAATAGAAAGCAGAGATCGTGAGTAACCTCCCCAAAGTCTAACAGTTAATACCTATTTGACTTCATCATGTGTTTCTTCTGAAATTGAAGCTCCTTTCTCTCTCAATGAGAGGTGAAGAGGGTACTGGTCAGGAGTACTGGCTGTACTGGCTGTGTGACTTAGACTGAGTGCCCAACCTCTCTGATCTTTCCTCTTCTCTAAAATGAGGAGTACTGAGTCCATCCCTAAGGCTTTTCCTGTTTTAAAATTCTACGCATCTCTTACAAATCTGTGAATACAAATGCTTTATGCTGTGGAGTCTCATTTCAGGCCCTTCCCCTCTAGTCTTGTAAGATGTTCAGGTAGATATCACTTTATCACTCAGAACTTCTTTTTGGTTACACCTATGTCAGTTTGCAGCCCCTCTTCTGTTCTGCAGGCATGGAGGAAGATTTCTATGCATCATCATGGGCCAGCCCAACAGGTGAGAAATGCCAAATACTCAAGCTGGCTTGCCCATCTTCTCCTTGCCATCTGTACCTTCTGGGCTTGTTTGGGTAGTGAGCCAAGGTGGAGAAACTCATCAAGGTGGAACATGGTCCTTTCTGGGTAGAGAGAGATTCAGGCTAAGTTTGAAATAGGCACTCTCCTGCTTCTCATCCTACATAACTTTCTTCCTTCTTCTTTCTCTGGGAGAGTTCTTTCTCTTGCCGCTTTGGTTACCAGGGACTTCCTTAATGCCTCCGGCCACTAACGGCAAAGCCTATCTTTATGGTGCCTTTTGCTCCATCCCTCCTTTTCTTTTTCTGTTTTTCCAACTCCTAACTCTATTTTCCCCCACTCTAAGCAAAACCCCAATTCTCCCTAGATCCTCAGTGGTGGAGGAAGGAAGGCCTCTCTCTAGGAGGCATGAACAAGTTTTGGCTGCTTAAGCCCCAGGCCTATGTCTCATCTCTTGGGCTTATTTCCAGTGGATCCTCAGCATTAGGGGTCCCCAAGACCACTTCCAGGTTTGGTGATTTGCTAGGAAGACTCACAAGGCTCAGCACGTAGTCCTACTCACAGCTAAGATTTATCATAGCAAAAGAATACAAAACAAAGGCAGCCAAGTTTCCAGAAAAGGTGGATAGAGCAAAGTCTGGAGGAAATCAGGAACAAGCTTTTGAAAGTTTTCCCAGAGTGGACTCACACAGGATGAACTTAATTCCTCCAGCATTGAATTGAGACAACATGTGTGAAGTGTCTTCCAGTGAAACTCCTTAAAGACTTAGCACCCAGGGATTTTATTGGCCATGTAGCTACCTCTGCTTAGCACGTACCAAAATCCCAGGAAGGCAGGTGTTCAGCATAAACCACATTGCCTGCACAAACTGTTTAGGCACAGTGAGCCATTCTTATCAGTTAGAGATTTGAGAAAACCCTCCTGAAATCTAAGTTCTTAGATGCCAGTCATGTGCCAACCCTGTAAGCAAGCCTTCCTAAGGAAAGGAATCACAGGCCTGTTATGTTGACTTTTCTGCACAATCCTAGTCTTCTTTCCCTACCTAGGTCCTAGTTTCTCAGCTATTCTCTGAATCTCTCCCCACCCACCCCTACCCATGGCTCCAAGGCTGCCCTTCTTTGCTTCTGGGCTTCCTTTCCGGAGCTCATAGTGGAAGAAGCTATGACCTCCTACCCTCCAGTGTACTTGCCTCTTCTTCACTGAGCACACAGAGGCTTTATTATTAATCACTAGGGGTAAAGGGGCTGTAACAAAAGTAATAGAAACCTTGCAAAGTTCCCTTAATTGTAAGCATATCCTGCTTCCATTTCTTACTATTAAAAAGTCATTTTTATAAGGTACTGGAGGCTTTCCAGATGATTCTAGATGCTGGGATTTTCAGGACTCAGTAAACTAACCCACCAGAGTTTGGAACTAGTTGAGAGGCAGGTACAGATGCTCAGCATATGGAGATGAAAATATCACCTTTTTTCCTGATAGAGCTGTTGGGAGACTATGGCCCAAATTGGATAATGCTTTCCTCTGCACTTTCCATCCAGGCCCCAGAACTATTCACCTCAGGCACAATTTGAGCCAATAGAGCAGCCACCAATATGTGCTGGTCCCAGTGGAGAGGGAAGAAAGGAGACCAAAATCTCTAGTGCTTTTCACTTTTGACTAGATTACCTTTTCCCAATTGAAAAGCAAGGCTCCCCTGGCAAGGGCAGGAGACCAGAAGGATCAGTTATTCTAGAAAGTTCTCCACATGAAAACCCAGAGATGTGAGAACAAGTGCTCACTTCCCCGGGAACAAGTGCTCATCTTCAATGCTAGATGATACTGTAGTCAAAGGAAAGTGCAGGTGGGCTCTCTGCTTGGCTGGCAGAGGTCTCAGGCCCTCCCAGAACCTGCTCAATTTCTCACTGGATCAGGCCTTAGGAAAACAAGGAGAAGTTCTGATATTGGCATGTCCTAAACACACACTCTGTGCCATGCCTCATCTGTGGACATGCATTAATCCACTAGAATGCAGTTTACCTGTGGGCAGGGAGTTCTTCCTGTTTCATTCACTGCTGAGTCCTCGGCACTAAAATAGTGCCCAGAACATAGTAGGTGCCCAGTGGATATTTGTTGAATGAATCAGTTATTCCACTAAGTCTTCAGAACAGCCTTTTGAAGTACTAGATGAGATATTGGTTTCATTGTATGGATGAGAAATCTAAGTCAGTGAGATTAAATAATTTGCCCAAGACATGGAACCCAGTAAGTGGGTGGGCAGGGATTTGAACCAGCGTTGTCTGGTTGTAGTCATAGGGGTCTTCGAAAACCATGCCTGCTTGGCTTGCCTTTAGAATTCTGGGTATGGCATACTATAATGGCAGGGAGTTTGTCTTCTGTAATTTTTGCTCAGTGTCAGCATTGGAGCCCAGTTTCTTTGGACTCCATATGGCCACAAGGGTCTGTACCCACTGACCAGAAACCCACAGGCCTGGCAGCACTATCGCCCCAGGAGCTGGTGGGTACTGCTCCTGCAACAGATTTCTTATTTTGAAGCAGTCGAGCCATAACAGAAACAATGTAGGCATATTTCCACCAAGCAAAAAGATTAAATGGACACAGCTAATTCACACTAAGGATCAAATGCTCCAGAGGGTATTTGATACTCAGGTAAGCAGAATCTCTAGTGCTTTTAACTAGCCCTTGCTGTGCTAGCCCAGCTCTCCAGCTCCTTACACATCTTTCCCCTTCTGCATCCACAGTCACCTGTTTACAAATGGCAGACTTTCAAATGGGCAGCTCTTGCCGGAGCCCCTTTACCTCCCCCAGTCCTGCTGCAGGAATTGCTGGTGTCTGGTGTCCTACTCCCTTTTCAGTTCACTTGAGGTAGGCGTGGGTATTTTATTTCAGATCGTGTGGGCTTTCATGAATTGGCCTTGAATTTTGCCACCATTTATAACCCCATTTCTTCCATTCATCCATCAATCCTTCTTTATTGAGGACATGTTGGGTTTCGTGTTATGATGTCCTGGCACTATAAGGTGAATACACTTACTCCCATAGTCACATGGAGAGCTTGTTTTCTGGGTTTTAAGCAAAAGGCCTAGGAATTACTTTTTTAAAAAAAATTTTAAATAGAAGACTAACTGTTATGTATCTCAAGTCCCTTTAGGATTTGATTCTTGCCTTTGTTTCCTGTTGGGGTAGAGAATAGCAGGATGTAGTACTTGGGTGAGCACTGTGTCAATACTCATATTTTTCCATTGCTACAATTCCACAAGATCTCAAGTAGTGTGTATCCAGGCATTCTGCAAGTAAGAACTTGAATATCTTCTGCTATTGTCATTTTAAAATCCAATTTCATTACATTAATAACATTCATGCTTCTATCATACAAATGGTTCTGAAAGGCAGCTAATATACAGTGCAATTTTGGCATTGTTGGCGATTAACTACTTAGATTTGTCTAAGATTCTCTAACAAAACAGTTCTGGAACTGGAACTTAGCTATCTAGGAACCCAGCTCAACATCCTGACTCCCTCCACAAGAGGTTTACTTTGCTGTGCCGTCAGGACATCAGTGAAGTGTTTATGCCTCAGAGTTTTAAGAAAACTCAAGGTTTTGCCAAATGTTTATTTCATCTCAGTACATTTCTTTTTATAAGTAAATAAAGCAATTTGACATTTTTACTCACTTTAATTATCCTTCTCAGATAGAACACTTTCTCCTTGCAAGCTCTAATAGCAATAATAACAGTATAATCAAGCAGGAAATACCATTAACACACATAGTCAGCAATGGTTGCTGAACTCACCTCTTGCATCCTCAAGTAAGAGTGTGAGCAAAGGTATTTGTTTTTGCTTTATACGTAATCCGCACATGTTTGATTAAATGATGCTCCAAGGAAGCATATAAACAAAAATGGCCACCTGGTAATTACCTTAGCTGTCCATGGCTGTTAGAAGACTTTTCCCACAGTTTAAATGCAGCCTGCAGTTAAGTATATTAGGTCTCCTTAGAGGCTGACTTGATCATGGTGTATAATCCTTTAAATGTTCTGTTTGATTCATTGTGCTGATATTTTATTGAGATTTTTACATGTGTATTCATCAGGAATATTGGCCTGCAATATTCTTTTCTTGTAGTGTCCTTATCTGGCTTTGGTATTAGGGTAATGCTGGCCTCATAAACTGAGTTTGGAATTGCTTCTTCTTCAATTTTTTGAAAAGAGTTTAAGAGGAGTTGGTTTTAATCCTTTAAATGTTTGGTAGACTTTACCAGTGGAGACATCAGCTCCTGGACTTTCATTTGTTGGAAGGTTTTGATTGCTGATTCAATCTCTTTTCTTGTTATTCTTCTGTTCAGAGATCCTATTTCTTCATAATTCAGTCTTGGTAGTTTGTATGTTTCTGGAAGTTTATTCTGTTAGATTATTGGTGTATAATTATCTGTACTCTCTTATGACCCTTTGTATTTCTGTGGTCTCAGTTCTAATACTTTCTCATTCATTTATAATTTTATTTGAGTGTTCTCTTATTTTCCAAGCCTAGCTAATGATTTGTCAGTTCTGTTTATATTTTCTTTTCTTTCTTTTTTCTTTCTTTTTTTTGAGACAGGGTTCTGCCCTGTCACCCAGGCTGGAGTGCAGTGGATCATAGCTCATGCAGCCTCAGCCTTCCTGGCTTAAGCAATCCTCCCACTGCAACCTCCTGGGTAGCTGGGACCATAGACATAGGCTACTATGCCTGGCTAATATTTTTAATTTTTTTTTTTGTAGAGACAAGGTCTCGCCAGTCTGGCTTTGAACTCCTGGGCTCAAGTGATCTTTCTGCCTTAGCCTCCCAGAATGCTAGGAATTCAGATGTGAGCTACCATGCCTGGCCTTTGTTTATATTTTCAAAAAAACAGTTCTTAGATTGATATTTTCTATTTTTCAAATTAATTAATTATATTTTATAAATAATAATTATGTATATTTGGGGGGTACAATGTGATGTTTTGATATATGAATACATTGTAGAAGGATTAAATCAAGCTAATAGATATATTATTCACCTCAACTAGTTTTTTTTTGTGGTGAGAACATTTCAAGTTTATTTTAGCAGTTTTGAAATGTAAAATGTGTTTTTATTAACTCTGGTCACCATGCTATGTAATAAATCTCCAAAATGTGTTCATCCCCTCTAATTAAAATTTTGTACCCTTTGACTAATATCTCCCTTTACCCTATCCCCAGCCTCTGGTAGTCACCATTTTACTCCCTGTTTCTGAGATTGACTTTTTAAATATTCTACATATAAATAAGATCATGCAGTATTTGCCTTTCTGTGGTTGGCTTATTTTACCTAGCATTCTGTCCTCCAGGTTCATCCATGCTGTTGCAAATAATAGAATTCCTTTCCTTTTTAAAGCAATGTAGTATTCTGTTGTCTCTGCTCTTATTTCTTTATGCTTTGATCTTATTTCCTTCTTTTTGCTGACTTTGGGCTTAGTTTATTCTTCTTTTTCTAGTTCCTTGAGGTATAAAGTTAGCTTCTTTATTTGAGATCTTTCTCTTTTTTCTTAATGTAAGAATTTATTGCTATAAACATCCCTCTTAGAACTCCTTTGCTGCATCCTATGAGTTTTGGTGTGTTGTGCTTCCATTTACATTTGTCTCAAGATATTTTTATATTTCCCTTTTGATTTCTTCTTTGACCCATTGGTTTTCAGGAGTATGTTGTTTACTTTCCACATATTTGTGAATTTTTCAAATTTCATCTCATTATTGATTTCTATTTTTATACTATTGTGGCATAAAAGATACTGTTTATGCTTTCAGCATTTTTAAATTTTTAAAGACTTGTTTTATGGCTTAATATGTGATCTATCCTGAAGAATGTTCCAAGTGCAACTAAAAGAATTCTGCTGCTGTTGGATGGAAGTCCATTTGGTCTATAGTGTTGTTCAAGTTTGCTCTTTTCTTACTGATTTTCTGGCAGACTAGACTGCTTATTATTAAAAATGAGGTGTTGAAGTCTTCTACTAGTATTGTGTTTCTTCTATTTCACCCTTCATTTCTGTTACTATTGCTTTATATATTTAGGTGCTAAGCACTGGGTACATATATATTTGCAATTGTTGTATCTTCTTGATGATTGACCTCTTTATCATCATATAATCATCTTATTTGTCTCTTGTGACAGTTTGTAATTTAGTCTATATTGTCTGAACATTCCTGTTCTCTTTTGGTTACCATTTGTATGGAATATCTTTTTCCATTTTTATACTTTCAGCTTATGTGTGTCCTTAAAGCTAAAGTGAGTCTCTTGTAGGCAGCATATAGGTATATTTTTTCTTTTTAAATTCATTCAGCCACTGTATGTCTTTTCATTGAAGAATTTAATCCATTTACACTTAAAGTACTTATTGACAGGTAAGGACTTACTGCTGCCATTTTGTTCATTGTTTTCTGACTGTTTTGTAGTTTCTCTGTTCCATTCTTCCTCTCTTAACTGTGTTTCTTTGTGATTTGATTTTTGTTTTTTTAGTGGTATGCTTTTATTCCTTTTTTCGTGTGTGTAGTAGATACACAAAATATTTTTTCATCTTTTCCTTTAAAGGAAGTACTTTATGACTTCTCTTTGGCATATGCAAATTGCCAGCATCTCATTCTTATGGTTTGGGGCTATTATTAAGTCAAATAAGGGTTACCTGAACACAAGCACTGTGATACCATGATGGTTAATCTGATAATTTAGACAGTTACTAAGTGACTAATGGGCAGATAGTGTATACAGTAGTATGAATATACTGGATAAAGGGATGATTCATTTTCCCAGGTGTGACAAAGAGTAACAGCACAAGATTTTGTCATACATTCAGAATGCATGCAATTTTAAACCTATGAATTGTTTATTTCTCAATTTTTCATTTAATAATTTTGGACCATGTTAGACCATGGATTGCTGAAACTTTGGAAAGCAAAACCATGGAGAAGGGAAGCCACTACAGTTATACAAGTGTATTTTAAGCTGATAACAACTTTACTTTGACCATGTACAAAAACTCTACACTTCCCCTACTTCACACAGAGGCTAGATCCTTGGGTGATGGACTAGAAACTGGTTCTGAGGGAGCAGTCCTGGAAGCTGAGTGGGGAGCTAGTGGGACAAGCCTGGACCCTGGGTCTAGCGGAACATGGGGCTTCAGCAGTCAGCTTGTCTCTATGGGTGCCGTCCTGGTCCCTTGGGCCATGGGAGCTGACCTGGCACTGGGGCAGGTCTGAAGCCTGGAGTTGAGGAACTTGGCCTGAAGCCTAGGACTGTGGAGCTGGTTTGGCACTGGCATAGGATAAGCGTGGATCCTTGGGCCATAGGGGCTGGCCTGGGCCAGGTTTCACTGGTGCTAGGGTCTGTGGCCAAGTTGGGTGCCCACTTCCTTTTTCTTCCACCATTCAGAAGGTATCTCTGCACTGTGCTGTCTGGGCTTGGGAGAGGGTAGTGTGAAACTGTCCTTCTTACTCTCTCTCAATGTGTCTTCTTTCTGTGCTACACCTAGATGCCATAATCTTTCACCTGGATTCCTTGGTTCTTGTGAAGGTATTTTTATGTGTGAATTATTGTTTAAATTGATGTTTCTTTGGGGGGACCGGCACTGAAGTGTCCTGTTCTGCCCTCTGATGAACATCATTCCACCACACTGTATTTAAATTTATATGCCAACATATTTGGCTCTTTATTTGGTTTCTGAGTGCCTCTGGGTCAAGAACTTTTTCTTATGTCTGTATTTTCAGTGTCTTACACAGTGCCCCTACATAGTAGTTCTTCAGTGTGTTTGTTGAATTTAATTGCTTTACTTGATTTGTTATGGCTTTGAGTCGTAAATGCCATACTTTTATGTTAATGGTTTTACTAGTATTTCTGAACAACAGAAAATTTGATATTTTTGTGAAACTTAAAATGGTATAATTTTCCTGAATTTTTATATTTCCCATAGTGAGTTCATATCACAGTTAGACCTTTCAGGGAGTGTGGGTGTAGTATTAAGTTTGGCATCACAATTCTGTTTTTATAAAAATCTCAAAGACATGTTGACTCTCTTAGATTCAAGTAATTAGCAGATATTAAAAATGTCATGTCATGAATCTCTGTGCCTGTGATAGCATCCAACATGTGAAAAACCATCTGTTCAGGTAGCTATTTACAATGTGTCAAGTAGCTTCTCTGTTGAAACCAGGAAACAACCAAAATACAATGACAAAAAACCTATTTAAAAAAAACCCATTCACACAATCATTTTTAAGCCTAAAAATCCATATTTTGTCACAGGAAGATTTTTGAAATCATTTTTTGGATTACATTCATTTAATTACAAAATTATTCATCCTCGCTTTCCTCATCAAGGATGCAAGAATATCCTGAGAGGTATGCATTTGTAATTTTAATACAAAGGAAAGATGCTAGTGATCTAGCTGACTCCTGAAATTGGTCTGAACTCTTCATAAACAATGCAGAAAGGTATATAGGATATCATGAAGATAATAGAAATGTAATTGTTACTTTGGTGTTATGATCTAACAAGGAGAGTTTATAGTGTAGACATCCCACTGGGGTGGAAAGAGGACACCCTGGGGTTTCAGTCTTGCCTCTGCCCTTACCAGCTGTTGTCCATGGGCATGTCCCATAGACTCTGACCCTAGTTTTTCTGTCTGTGAAATGAGGCTGTTATAAATTTGCATAGAGTTGTTGTGTTGCTTAAAAAGGATGTACAAGGTAAAGGATTATTATAGAAGGGCAGGTCATCTGGATTATAGATTATTCCTAGGAAATCATTAAGTCAGTTCTTTGGACATAGTTAAGTGTAGATGCATTTTAGAATGATAGATTTTCACTCATTATATCTAATATGACCTCTACTTCTCCCACCCCACAGCTGCATTAAGTTGCTTGAACTTAAAACACCTACCACAAGCCGTCTCTTATGGAAGCCTAGGAGTCAGAGGCAACATTATAATAGTTGGTTATAAGATATTTCCTTAACATATATTTCCAGTAGTAAAATAAACTGAATTTTATTGAGTACTATTTGATATACTTTCACATAATTTTTTTCTTAGCCAAATCTAAAGTTTTATGAGTTACCGTGTATTGATTCCAAGTAATTCAGCATAGAGGTTGTTCATTATGCAGACAGCAAAGAAACACATGTTATATTACTTTTAGAATTTATAAAAAATGTTTGTCTCTGGCTAAATATTGCAATAACTATGTAACACAGTGTTTTCCCTTTTTGCTTTGGCTACCAGGATGATCAAAACTCAATTTTCAATTATAGAATATTTTAGCCAGTGTCAGTGTTTCTTAGAGGGCTGTCGTTAGACTACTGCCATCAGAATCACCTGGAGTGCTTGTTCATGTGGACTTGGGTTCTTACCCCAGATGTACTTATGTAGAATTTTTCTATTGTGGGCCTGAAAATCTGCATTTTAGACAGAACACTTTATTATTAGACACTAAAGTTTGAAAATTACTGGCCTAAGCTTTCAAATTCTTTCTTCTTCCCGTTACATGGGTTTCGATTTTCTGTTTCTATCTTAATAGCTATGTTGGCTATCTTATCCTAAACCATCCGTAGCCTTTTTGGAAGTATGAAGGGCAGAATAGCTGAAAACATAAAAGTTCAATGGGAGAAGGTTATAGAAACCAAGACAGAGTGAAACTAAAGAAAATAGTTTCTGCTAGTTTCCTTGTTTTCTCTTTCCTTAGGTGAAAGTAAGGGCCATAAACAGCTCTTGCATTGAAGGAGGTGAGAAGGAGTACTTGTAGCTGGGACCTGCAAGCTCATGTTTAATCCCCTGTTACTAGTAGAATTGATGATGCAGATATAAAAAGGCCCTAGAGATCCATAGATTTCAGAATTAACAGAGTGGAAGAGGCCTTGGCTTGATTTTTTTTTTTTTTTTTTTTTTGCATTCACTTATCTGCATCTAGTTTGATTGTAGGATCCCTTCTTATAAAGGGGCAGGACTCTTGTTTTATACCTCTTAGAAATAGCAGTGTTTAGCACTTAGAACACAGTTGAAAAGATGAAAGGATGGAAAAATGGAAGGTAAATTAGTGGAGTTGGTGGGCATCCAGAATCCAAATTTAACCTATTGATTTAAGTTACTGAGAATTTATATATCATTGAATATGCCTGTCCTTAAAAATACACATTTTAGAGCCAAATCTAAGTTATTTAAAAATATGATCAAATACTCCTCATATCACTGACATATTGAAGAGGAACAGGTTAAATTGAAACTACCAGTTTTTGGCCAGTGAACCAACCTGCTGCAGGCAGGTGTGGGCAGGAAAGAAGGGTTTGGTGGGGGCCAGGTAGACCTGTTCATCAGAGCTCATCTAGGGTAGGATCAGTGGGTGGACAGGAAAGCTAGACCATGGAAATGACAGGCAGAACCAACTCTGCATATGACTATGACCCTTGCGTAGACCAGAGGGATCTGTCATGATCTTAACTGAGCTGGAGATAGCTGAGCTGTCAGGTGTCAGGGTAGCCAATTAAGTTAACAAGCCAAAATGAAAGCAACAGTCAAGACTTTAATCACTTACTGCAATAGTGTAAGCAAGCAACTAAGCTAGAGAAAGCACCACCCCCAACCCCAGTACCATTCCCCCTGCCCAAGGACTGGTATACTTGTCCAGGGTCAGGTGTATCAGTGCAGACATAAGGACTATCTCACTGCTGTTAGAACCCTGAATAAAAGACTCCTATAGTTTTATGGACCCAGGGTCTAGGAAAAGGGAGAGGGGAAGGGATAGCAGTGAAAAACTACTGAGTACTGAGTCAGAATGGAGAAAAGCATCTTCAAGATTTTCTCTACCCCTGATAAGGAGGTCTTGTTAGAAGGACCTGATGAAGGCCTGGGTGACCAATGGCCATAGATAAATAGACTTCTGAATGAAGATGCCTAGGCTAGGAATGCATGTATAAGTGAGTGTGGCCAGGCAGGAGGGCCTGAGTCCTTGACTGCAGCTCTCTGCAGAGACTGCCATACATCATTTGTGCACCAAGTCTGGTGTCGGGGAGCAGCATTCCCTGTGAGTTCTTCTAGGCAAAGCCTTTGTCATTGCCTACGATCACACATGAAAAATCACATAGGATTTTGGTAGGAGCCAGACTCCTCAAGACCTTCAGTGGGAAACTGACTCTTTTCCTGGAGAACCAGAACTGAGCTGGACTATATCAGGGCTAAGCAGGTATGTCAGCAATTAAAGAACATTTAGTAGGGCCTGTCACAGATATAGTAGGTGGTGAACTCAAGGTCATTATTATTACCACCATGAGAACGTTCAGGTTGGTACTAGTCGAGGAAGCACGATGTGGGAATATAGCTCTACAGCTGTCTTCAGATGCTTGAAGGAATGATCATGTGCTTGTATGAGGTGTGCAATATGTATTTGTTGATGAGTTTAGATGATCGAAAGAGACTTTATTGTTGATTCAAAGTATAGAATTACACAAAGGCCTGTGTTTCCCTGCCTCTTTTCTTTAAATGTCTCTACTGTTCCTACTCCTTTGCCTGGCACATTACATCCCCTCACCACCAAATCTCTGATTGTCTTTCAAAATGCAACACAGATGACATGTGATTCCCAGGGAGTTCATGTGGCATAGTGGAATGAGCATGGGGCAGGAAAACCTCAACCCCGGGATGCCAAATCCTCAGGGAATCCTGATACTTTGTGAAATCTGTGACCAGGGCAGATGCTGCTAACTGACTGCATAATTTGCATAATTTTTCCTTTGGAGCCTGACGCAGCTGCAGATCCCAAGGCAGCTCATCAGTAAGCTGCTACCAAGTGGTTAAGTAGATAAAAAGGAAAAATCATATCACCATGGTGACCTTCAGCCTTTCATTCTTCCTAGTCAGAAGAAACCTCCCAACCTCCTTGAATTCTTTTTAAAAATGGGTTTTCATTAATTATTGAGTAGATAGAAAATATTTATGATGTATAAGGAAAATGTAAAAACTCACACAACCTCAAATACTTGTCTATCCACTATCCAGTTTAAACAAAAGAACATGAATGTTGCCTTTGAAGTCTCCTGTTGCCTGTCCCCAATTCTATCCTCTTGTTTCTCTCCTATTAGAGGTATCCAGTCTCCTAAATTTGGGGTAGTCTTAGCCCATTTGAGCTTCTATAACAAAATATCATAAACTGACCAGCTTATGAACAATAGATATTTATTTATTTCTCACAGTTTTAGAGGTTGAGAAGTCCATAATCAAGGTGCCGGCAGATTAGGTGTCTGGTGAGCGCCGGCTTCTTGGTTCATAGATGGTGTTTTTCAGGGTTTCCTCACGTGGTAGATGGGACAAGGAAACTGGGGCCTCTTTGATAAAGGCACTAATGCTAGTCATGAAGGCTGAGTCCCATCTCCAAATGGCTTGCCTTCAAATACCATCACCTTGGGGTATATGCTCTGTCTTATTTCTTCAGTTAGACTACAAGCTCCATAAGGGACTCAGAGTGTCTTAGATATTTGTGTTCTCAAAGAGCAAAGCATTACAGCTTGAACCTGGTCATTGCACAGGAATATTATTGAATGAAATAATTAAAGAGGATCAATTTTGCATTATCCTTTCCCCTACACCCCACATTTAGACACATTCCCTCAGAGGTTAACTGAACACCTGCCAGGAATGTTGCAAGAGGAATTCCTACATTGGGAAGGATCTTGTACTACATAAGTTTCTTCCAACTCCAACATTTCTCAATCTCTGGGAAAATCTCTGACCCATTCAGAAAAGTTCCCTTTAGTATACAAAGGGAACTGCCTTTAAAGTCATGACCAACTAGCTTCCCTGGATCCCTTGGTTCTTTGCTTTAAAAAACCCAACTTTATTGTGAAATATAACACATATGCAGACAAGTGCATAAAACATAAATGTACACTATAATGAATGATTACATAGCAACCCAGTAAATTTTAAAATAACCTCTATTGTGATGCTAGGTTGAAGGTCAGACCTTTAGAAATTTAGCCCCTTGGTATGATCTAGAAAGGGTTGGAAAACTACTACCTGTGTGCCAAATATGGCCCACTTCCTGGTTTTGTAAATAAAACTTTATTGGAATGTAACCATGCTCATTTGTTTTCATATTGTCTATGGCTACTTCCATGCTGCAATGGCAGAGTTGAGTAGTTGCGTCAGAGATCAAATGGCCTGCAAAGGAAATATTTACTGTCTGGCCTTTTTAAATAAAAAGTTTGCCAAGTCCTCTTATATAAGAAGTTTGCCAACTCTTGTTCTAAAGTCTGTCTTGAAAAAATATAACTGTCTGTATATCCTATGTGGTTTTACCCTCTCAGTAAAACTAGTCTAGTAAATCTCTGGTTGAGAAAAGGAAGTTAAATAATTATAACATTGAAAAATATTAAACTCTATGGTCTATTTTAATGAAATCTTAAGAATAGCCAGAAACTAAACCCAAAGCAAATTATCTCTAAATCTTGACCTCCTTAAGGGTCTGCTGAAGTGCATCAACAATATTTTATAGCTAGAAGACTGGAGCAACCCAATAGTTTTTTAGGTCATGGGGTGTAACTAATTGAATAGAAAAAGAGATCAACATCTTGAGATTATATCCCTGGAGAAGGTAACACCTGAAACAGATTGAGTTTTTTGATTAGCTTATTCCTTAGTGAGTAGAGGTTAAACATCCAAATAGATGAAAAGACCTAGAAGGAAATAGAGTAGAGCACACATCATTCTTTAACTGACATTTGGAAAGTGCATTTGCACAGTTATCCTTCCCCCACAACATATGTGAATGCACTTGCACACGCATGAACACACACAGACACAGGAAATGATGCTTAGTCAAAAACGAAAATGAGATGGCCACTGTCCACGTGTTTTCTACTGTGAGCACAAAAACTTTTGGCTTTAATTCTTTTCTATAATCATCAGTCACCTTCCCTATGGCAAAAGCAATTTTGTTTCCCTGGACAATCTCGTAAATGAATATAAAAAGTAGGAAATAACTTAACTGCCTACAGGGGAAATGCATTTGAAGACAAATGATTGTATAAAGTTCATTTTTTAAGAATCAAGTGTAATTTCCTATGCAAACTGTGTTTCAGTCTAAAGATCTCTCATGTTCAGGAGGAAGTACCTTTTGTTGTACTTCTTTGAGGCAAAGAGAGAATTGTAATCTGAGAAAGATACACCATTCAAAGCCTGATTACACTGCCTCCTTCATTCTTCCCTCCCCAACTAAAAAATAATTATATATAAAAACATCTTGCTTTCCAAATTTGCATTTAAAGAATGCTTGTTTGGAGCTGTCTGAGTGAAAAACTGAGCACACTAAAATAGCAGTCTTTCAAACATAGAAAATTATTTTTTATCCCCAAAGGAGATTGCTAGAAGTGTACCTCCTTGAAAATACATTCCTTAAAAATGACATGTAGAGCGTAGACTCACAGAGTTTGATATCAGAAGGAGACCATAGACCCAAATTGAAACCTTCTCATCTAAGAGAAAACTAATCCTTGGGTGTGAATGCATATTTCTTTTATTATTAGTTGCTTTACATTCTTTATTAAAGCAGAATATAAATGATACCTGATAGTGGGACATGTGGTTGGGGAACAGTGTTATCAAACAGATCTGGGCTGGATTCCTAGATCTACTGCTTTATAATTGTGTGACCTTGGGAATATGTCTGTTCTCTCAGAATCTCAAGTATCTCACCTGAATAATGAA
The DNA here is from genome assembly GCF_000951045.1 of Mandrillus leucophaeus. Classification (NCBI taxonomy): domain Eukaryota; kingdom Metazoa; phylum Chordata; class Mammalia; order Primates; family Cercopithecidae; genus Mandrillus; species Mandrillus leucophaeus. The sequence goes on along the minus strand of NW_012108341.1, from coordinate 928,962 downwards.
AATGATATGAATCTCTACCATTATGTTGTTTGAAGTATTAAATGAAATAATACCTATAAAAAGTCTTAACATGTAGCCTGGAATGTAGTAAAAGGATAAGAAATAAGAGCATGGCATTCATGTGCTTGTTAGCAGCCACTCCAAGGCTACAAGTGATGCCACTAACACCTAGTCCAGATTTTTTTTTTTTTTTCTGATTACCATTATGAGTTATTGGAGATAAGAGCTTTTTATTTGTATGTTTGTTTTTTAAGAAAAAAAAACCATAGTGGCTTTCCCCTAGCTGTTGTGTTTTTAATTACCTATTACTATTATTTTTTTTATTTTGCGGTCTGTACTAGTGTGTACTGTGGCCACTGATTTTTCTTATCAATTGATGAATATAGGCAGCACTGAGAAAAAAAGCTAACAGGCTGAATGATGACAATAGTTAACACTTAGTGAGTGCTTACTATATGCCAAGCACTGTTCATTCATGAATTCGTTTCTTTAATCCTCAGAAAACCCTATAAGGTAGCAGTATTATTATCCCCGTTATACAGGAGGGGAAATGAAAGCACTGAGAGGTAAAGTAACCTGTCCAGGTTTCATAGCCAGGAATGAGGAGATCCAGGACTCCAGGCCAGGCAGTCTGGCTTCATGCTTGCTCTGGGCTTGTCCTGTGTCCTGGATGCCCAGTTTCCCCAGCCTGATCTGGGCGGTGACTGGAGTGCTCTCTGGTGGTCTCTGAGTCTCTCAGAACCACCTCGCGAAGGCTCTCTGTAGCTCTCCAGACCCACACCAGAACTTGGATAAGTTAATGGTTTGATTCATAACCACCCCAGGGATTCAGCATCAGAAATGACCCAGGGCCCCAACTGCCTAAGATGAGAGAGTTGCATTTCACTTTACTTTTGTTTCTAGACCTTTCATTGGGGGATACAGGGGCAAGGACTCTAGTATAATTGCTAAAATCTGTTGAGATCTCTTTTGTGGACCATTGTTTAAGCGAAAGTAACTTTTAATGTGAAGGGGCTGCTTGAATTTGCCATTAAAATAATGGTAGTGTTTAAGAGCTAGTCTAAGGATTAATTTAATTAAGATTTTTCTTGTTTAAATCTCCTTCACCTTTAGGGACCACCTGCTGGTCACTTGACCTTTTGCCTTAATTTATTTTGTAAATACTAAGCAAACAAAAGGAAAAATGAATACTTTTACAAATACTTCCTGCTCTTTTGCATTGGGAGTAATTTTTTCTTCTAGATTAACTTTGGACGACTGGCTGAGGGTGAGAGGATGATATGCAAGAATGACAGAATATGAGGAAATATGCAGGTAGTGGTATTTACAGTGACTCTTTAGGGACATTGCTTACCAAATGTTATTTAGGTGGAACAATGGGTATTCAATCCAGTTTTAGAGTTATAAGGCACCCTAAAGACAGTTTAGTCTTCATTTCTACAGCCTAAGAAGATGAAGAAAAGCAATTTAGTGACAGAGCCAGGACTAGAAACTAGATATCCTGATTTATTTTTATTTTATTTTACTTTATTTATTTATTTATTTATTTTGAGACAGAGTCTCACTTTGTCACCCTGGCTGGAGTGCAGTGTCATGATCTTGACTCACTGCAACCTCTGCCTCCTGGGTTCAAGCAATTCTTGTGCTTCAGCCTCCCAAGTAGCTGGAATTGCAGGTGCACACCACCATGTCCAGCTGATTTTTGTATCTTTTTTTTTATTCTTTTAGTAGAGACGGGGTTTTGCCATGTGGGCCAGGCTGGTCTCAAGCTCCGGACCTCAGGTGATCCACCTGCCTTGGCCTCCCAAAGTGCTGGGATTACAGGCATGAGCCACCATGCCCAACCCAGGTATCCTGATTTCTGTGCCTCTTTATTTTTTTATACTGTGCTGCTGGGTAGAGTAAAAAGCCATGAGAAGGAGGCAACCCTTAGAAACTCCCCTCTGCTGGGAGACACCGCCCGAACATTCAGCTTGCCTGAGCTCGGGTTCTTTTATAAAGAGATTCCGTTAGTTAAAACCCTTTTTCTAAGTTTTATATAGGAATAGGAAAAAGTTGTATATAAAATTTGGCAATAAACAGTGCCATTATTTTGTAATATTATTGCTTGGAATTCAGATTTATAAATTTAATCTTCATCTTTCCACTCTCACAAAATAAATTTTAGTATTTATAAAGACTATTTTACAACCTTTTACTCATATTAATATTTTCTATTCAGCAATTGTGATTTGCTCTCTTAATATTCACTTTGTTCAGGAATGTTCTTACCTATCATCACATCGTGAGAGTCCCTCGCAAGCTAAATGGGGTTGGTACTCTTTCTTGCTTTAGAAGATAATGCTTACATTTATTTATTTATTTATTTATTTATTTTTTAAGACTGCGTCTTGCTCTGTTGCCCAGGCTGGAGTGCAGTGGTACGGTCTTGCCTCACTGCAAGCTCCACCCCCCAGGTTCACACCATTCTCCTGCCTCAGCCTTCCGAGTTGCTGGGACTACAGGCGCCCACCACCACGCCTGGCTAATTTTTTGTATTTTTAGTAGAGACGAGGTTTCACTGTGTTAGCCAGGATGGTCTCGGTCTCCTGACCTTGTGATCTGCCCGCCTTGGCCTCCCAAAGTGCTGGGATTACAGGCATGAGCCACTGCGCCCGGCCCATAATGCTTAAAATTTTTGAAAACATCATTTTCCTTTCTCTTTGCCGTAGAAAGAGTTTCAATGGACTTAAATACCTTTTGTGACAAGTAGGGGGTGAATGTATGCTTGAATTTTCTCTGGGATCTTAAAGTTCTTGAAGGCAATGTGAGGTAGTAAGGTAAATGAGTATAATTTAATTAACTATATAAAAACTAAATATTATGGCAGCCTAGTTCCAGAACATTTAGTGTTGTATTCTGCTACCAGGAAGATGCAAAACACAAGAATCCCGGTCAGATAAAGTCCAGCAAAGGCACCTCACATAATCTTCCTTTCCCAATCTGTTTAGGGCTGTCTCTTGCTGCTGGAGGTTGTATGGGGTGGTAGAAAGAACACTAGATAGAAGGTCCAAAGATCTGGGTTCCTGGGATCTCCACCTGTGCTTTGGGGTGGTTAATGTTACCTCTCTTGCCCAAAGTTCTCTCGTTTGTAAATTCGGGTTGTGGCTTAGACCAGTGGTTGTCAGCACAGCTATGTATCCTAATCAGTTGGAGATGTGCCAACATTTATTATAAAGTTTTAAAGCAGACAGAAATGTTGAGAGAATTTTGCAGTGAACACCCACCATGTAGATTCTACCATTAGCATTGTATTAAAGTTGTTTTTATCACATACCAATTTATATATCCATTAGTTGGGAAGCTTCACTAACACATATCTGTTGTAGAATATATATCTTTGGGGCATTAGGCAGGATGAAGAAAGGAGATTTCTCTTTCCCCTTTATGTACTTGTGTTTGAGATTTTTGTTTAACAGTGAGCATGCATTACTACTACTATGACCAAAACCAAAAACAAACAAATAAACAAAAAAAAACCAAAAAAACTCCTAAAAACCATAACAAAACAAACGCACATATACATATATTCCTGGGCCTCTGGACCTCCAACCCCCAGAAAGTGTGATGCAGTAGATCTGGGGTGGGGCTTAGTATTTTTTGAAGTGTAACCAGGATTGAGAACACAGGACTATGCCTCTCTAAAGTGCCATTGGGGTTTCATAGTCACAGAGTTTGTGAAATCTCTTTAGTGACAACCTGAAGCTCACCTCTGTAGTAGGTTGATTCCAGCTTCTTCTAGTTTGATTCCAGATTCTTCCTAGTTCATACTGGGCATTCAACCGAATGCTGCTATTGGCATAACAATGAGCTTGCAGGCAGCGAAGGAACTGTGTAGGTGGAGACAACCTCAGAAGCATGAGATGCAGCTTTGCTTCTTGGCAATTTCTTTTTTATTCTTATTGATTCCACCGTGGCAGCGGTTTCAGACCCCGATTATTGAGCCCTTAAAACCATCTCTTTTATCTCTTTGTAGATGATCTGTTTGCCTCAGGTGACACCATTGCCAGCCACTGTTCTAGGTGGCTCCCCAGTCACACTGTGTGACTCTCTCCAGGAGAACCTTCTCTACCCTTCAAATGTGGGTTGGCCTGCCAAACTCCCCCAACATGCTAGCCTTTCCTCCTTTAAGGTATTTTTCTCAGACACATTGTTGCCGTTGCTTCTCTGTTCTGTCTTCTCCACCATGCTGTCCCTTCATATCTGTACCCCCAGTTGGTGACACATGGTAGGTGCTTGCTACGTAGGCTGTAGATATTGTCACTTTATATCAGTGATCAATGTCATTGTGAATTGTTTGGTATTCTTGATAGGACTTTTGTGCTCTCAAAATACTTTGTATTTCCCAGCCATTAAAAAATTAATATTTATTTCATTAATGTTACAAATTCAAAAACCTAGTTTTTCTTAAAGCTTTTAACTTACAAACCTTATTTTCCAATTTTCAATTTGTTTAAGACAGGGTGTTACCCTCTTATCCAGGTTGGAGTACAGTGACACAATTGTAACTCACTGGAGCCTCGAAATCCTGGGCTAATGCAATCCTCCTGCCTTAGCCTCCCCCAAGTAGCAGAAGCATGATACCACGCCTAGCTAATTTTAGAATTTCTTACAGAGCTGAGGTCTCACTAATGTAGGAAAACCCCCAAATTGGGGCTTAGCTCAGGAGATTTCTTAGCTTCACTCAGGAAAGAATTCAAGAGCAAGCTGACAGTGAAAGAAGGCAAGTTTATCAGAGCAATGGGGTACAGCTAAATGGCTGCTCACGGACAGAGCAGGGCTATCTCATAGACAGAGTAGCAGCCAATAGCATTCGTGGATTGCTGGCTAGCTGTATTTATACCTACTTTTAATTATATGCTAATTAAAGGGCAGGTTATTTATGAACTTTCTGGTCTGGGAAAGGGTTAGGTAGCTCCCAGAACTGTATAAGGTAACTTCTGGGTCATTGCCATGGTATTTGTAAACGGTCATGGCACTGGTGGGAATGTCTTAAATACGTTATAATTGGTGTATAATGAGCAATGAGGGCAACTAGAGGTTGCTTCTGTTGCCATCCTGGTTTTGGCCCATTTCTTTGCTACATCGTGTTTTGATCAATAGAGTCCTGACTGAGGCTTGGAAAACCAGTCCTGCTGATCTCCTACCTCATCCCTATGTTGCCCAGGCTGGTCTTGAACTCCTGGCTTCAAGCAGTCCTCTCACCTTGGCCTCCCAAAACGCTGGGATTACAGGTGTGGGCCACTGTGCCCAGCCTCAATTTTAAATGTTTAAGTGTTAATAGTCACAAGGAATCAGTTGGTCATTGTTTGGCTTCATTTATTTAATAAAATTATCCTAATTATTTTAAGGTGTTAATAATTTTAATATTCTGTTTTTTAAACTTCATTTGCCTGCCTAGCAAACAAAATCTAATTCTTATAAATCTGGTAAATTAAATGTATGAACACAGTGAAACTTAGATTCTCCTAAACATTCCAATTTCGTAACAAATTTAGCAAAATTCTGTCATAGCTTTTAACTTGAACTCACAAGTCTCAGCTACCCAATTTACATGAGAGTCACAATGCTCATTTATTAGATACTCTACTGTGCCAAACTCTCTTAAATGTTATAAACACTTTAAATATCAAACGTTAAAATATCGATAAGAAAGATTTTATTTATAACATTACTGGAGTGCTCCCTGGCTCAGGAGATATTTACTCACTGTAGGGGAAGCATTTCCACCATCAACCACAGAGCTGTTTTGCTGGTTCTTGAGGCTGGAGGCTGCAGGTATCCAGGCAGATTTTTCTTACAATTACAAGGGATGTATAGACCCTTCTTCCTTACATGCTGTATCAGTGAGGTGTCCATATACACATGTACCCATACAATAGTCCTATAATCCCCCTGCTTTGGATTCTGGTTATACCGTGTCTAGTCTGATTTAAGTCTGGAATCATCCACCCAGCTTGCTTCCCTACTAGGTTGGATTTAATTAGTCTATTTACTGCTTGATTGTATTCTGCTTCTGTTTTTTGGCCACAACATTTAAATAATGTCTTACTGTATTGCGTATTTCTATAGCTCTGGAGAAATGACCTTTAGTTCTAATGACAGTTAATAACTGTTTTGCTACATAGGGCTCCTTTCATTATCCCCTGCCATGGATGCATGTTTTTGAAGACTAATAAAAAAGATGGCATTTAATTAATGATGTTTAATTTGTGATCACTTTCTTCTGGTTAACCAAAGACAAATTCAGCTGTCTATCAGAGCTTCTTATCAGCATGAGATAATCAGTACTACAAATGGGTTCATATAATTCCAGTCAAAAGGAAATAACTGGTTTCTGTTTGTGTGCAACTTGATCAGAGGCAAATACATAATTTCTGTGAGTCTCACTGGCAATCTGGAAACTGTTCATCAGCTTTTCATCACTTCCTTTGTGGACATCAGGTTCAGGACTGCAACTTAATCTTATCATTAGTCTGTCTTTCTCCTTTCTCAAAAGCTGGGTCAATACTTCTCACTAACTCCTGGGGACCTTTCTTATTCATTGCCTTTGCTTCCTACATCTCTGATCTTCACTCTTCACTATTTCTGTGACCCATATGCATCTCACAACTTGCTGATGTTAAAGAAACTCATGCTTGACTTTGTTTCTCCCTCTTAAAATAATCTGATCTCTATCCTTCCAATGACCATACAAGTTTTTGAATGTGGCCCATAGAAAGTACCTATTCTTTCTCTCCTTACGTTTTGCTTCTGTACTTTCTTCCTACTTGGCCCTATCTAAGATCACCTGATTGTGGTTAAAAACCATGAATTCCTCTTGGCATTTCCTAGTCTGCTCTCATTATTTTGGGTCTACTTATTTGACTTCTGCATCATTGCATTTCTCTGCTTCTCTTCTCTCTCCTCTGGCCAGTCCTTAGTCACTTTCTCTACCTTCTTTTTTCATGAAGGCAGAATGAAGAGCATAGGTTTTAGAGTCAGGCAGACCTAGGGTTGAATCTCTGCTTTTTCATCACCAGCTATGTGACCTTCGGCAATGCTGAACTTTGCTGAGCTTCAATTTCCTCATCTGGAACATGGGCATAATAATACCTCACTTGTAAGTTGCTGTAAGGGTTAAAAGGACAATCAGTGTGTAGATATGGTAATTGATATTTTATAGACTTCCTTCCCTTTGTAGTCTGTAATACTAAGGGTATTATCCAAAGTGTACTGAGGCTTTCTCTTTCCCATAAAGCAGTCAGCTTTCATTCTGTGTATTAACTCCAAAATTTGTGTCAAGCTCATGTATTTCCCAACTTCCAGACACGTATTTCTACCAGGTGCTAATTTTCTTCACTTGGATGCTTCATTAATCCAATGCTCAACGTAATTCAAGCAATACTCAGCCTGTGATTACTTTCATTGTTAGCGGAATCTGAATCCTCACAGTGGCTCCAAGGTTGGAGGCTCCCTCTCTCCCTCCCTCCCTCCCTCCCTCCCTTCTTTCCTTCCTTCCTTCCTTCCTTCCTTCCTTCCTTCCTTCCTTCCTTCCTTCCTTCCGTCTTCTATTTAAGAATTCTTGTTTATAGGTTTCTATCTACCCAACCACTGTGTCTTAAGCACCCTATTATGGGCCATCCAGTGTGCTTTGCACCTACGGTACAATGAGAAGTATGACAAAGGCGGTCTGGTTGAGGAAGTGTGGTGGGTGCTGATGGTAGGAGGACAGACTGCAGTGGGGGCACTTCAGAGGATCCCCAGCAGAGTTGGAATGAGGCAATGGCCAAGTTTACATTTCTTCTCCTATTCCTACCCACACCATTTTCAATAGATCTTACGTTCAATTTATGAAATACCTTGTTTCCATCCCTTCTTTTTCATTCCCACCATAACTGTTTCATTCAATCCAAGTATTCCAGGTGCCTCATTTTGGCTGGACATTCGTAAGACCTTCCCAAATCTGTCCCTAGTCAATCCATCTCCTTTCTAATTTGTCTTCTAAGAAGCTGTCAAGATCACTTCCTGATGCACAAATCTGATCATTTATTTCCCTTGTTAAAAATCCTTATAGGTTATACCAGTCAGGATTCAGTATAGGAAAGAGAAGGCACTCTAGGCATTTAATCAGGAAAGGATTTAATGTGGGGTATGGGGTTATAAAATCAAAGGGTGGCTAGATGAGCAGGCACAGGAACCATGTGCTAAGGATCTGCCTCTAAGGTCTCTACTGTAAGTCTGGAGGTCAGGAACTTCCAGCTCTATCTGCTGTTCTTGGATCAGGAAGGCAATGATATTACTATCCCACAACTGCCTTTCTTCACTTCAGAATGATGATGGACCCTGGATGTTGCTGCAGAAAAACCTCACATCTCTGTGATCTTACTTGTCAAAGTAGAAAACTGTCCATAAAGATCAGGAAGATGGTCTCCCTCTCATTTCCACCTTCCAAATCTCAGGTAAGTGCAACTAATTGGTGGGACCTAACCTAATTAGTGGAGGCCATGGAGTGTAGTGTGGAAGAATGCACTCCATGGCCTCCATCCCACCAGGCTCTCTGCTGCCTACGGCAAATGCAATCTAATGTTCAAAGCCGTGTATGCTTTTTCACTGTTGTATTTTGCTTAACCCCTTATCTTCCGCCATCTGCCTCTGTCACTAGCAGTTGCTAAACAGATACTTGTTGAATACATTAATGAACAAAGAAATCTACTCCTGACCCAATTCTCTCTTACCTTCTGACCATAATGTTAGTAGGAATGCCCTTCCTGGCCTGTACTAACTTCTTCTACCTGCCAGAATCCTCCTACTCTTTGTCTAAGTCCCAACCAAATCTTCCCTCTTGTGGGGATCTTCTAAACCCCCCTGGAACACCCCTTGTCCCCTTCTGGAACACAGTGACTGTTTCCTTCATTGATGTGGTACTCTCCCTCCACCCTCACCTTGAGCTTTATTCACTACTTCCTTTTCCTCTTCTCCAGGCAAAGCAACTGCAGTTCTCTTCTAAGGATACTCATTTTTCTCTCTCATATTGTTGTAATTGCAGTTGAGAGTCAATAATTTATAGATGTAGTTAAATTTTTTGTAGCTGATTCTCTTTTGTTTTTACTCTTGCGTAGAGCCCCACATGCAGTTATTTTCCTCTGCTAACATAGTTCCTGTTTTGGCCCTAGGCAGAAATACAAAATAAATCTGAAAGGGGAGGATCCTCCGAAGGAAAAAGGAAGAATTCTTGTTTATAGGTTACTTTTTAATTTTTCAGTGGAATTCACAATGTGTTCCCAGTGTTCTGGTTTGTTAGGCCTCGACCAGGGAAAGTGTATTACAGGAATATTCCATTCCCCTGACATTCATGTTTGGATTCAGTGCTGTAAAAGCAGGGCTATGCCATTTGTCTGTGTGCTTGCCCCAGTGGATTCCTTAGAACTTCACTTTGTTTTATGTGGGGTGTGGGGAATCCTCTCACTATTTCTTTTCATCTTTTCTTTCTTCTTCTTTTCTCTCTCTCTCTTTTTAAACAAAACCCTTGTTTTTTAGAGGTATCTGCTTCATAAGACAACTGAAATTAGTAAAAAAGCTACCTAGTCTTCAGGGAAATTCAGTTTTGTTGTATTTAAATAGACTTTATTTTCTAGGTTTACAGCATAATTGAGATGAATGTACAGAGATTTCCCACACACCCTCTGCCTCCCACACATGCATAGCGCCCCCCCACTACCAACATCCCCCATCAGACTGATATGTTTGTTACAACCAATTAACTTACATGGACACATTATTATCACCCAAAGTCCGTCGTTTACCTTAGGCTCACTCTTGGTGTGGTATATTCTATGGGTTTGGACAAATTTATAAAGACATGCATCTACCATCATGGTTTCATGCAGAGTAGTTTCACTGCCCTAAAAATCTCCTGTGCTCTGCCTATTCATCCCTCCTTCCTCCTTGGCAACCACTGATATTTGTACTGTTTTCCTAATTTTGCCTTTTCTAGACTGTTACAGAATTGGGATTATATCATATGTAGCCTTCTCAGATTGGCTTCTTACACTTAGTAATATGCATTTAAGATTCCCTCATGTTTTTCATGGCTTGTTAGCTCATTTTATTTTAGTGCTGAATAATATTCCATTGTCTGGACATACCACAGTTTTATTTTCCATTCCTCTTCAGAAGGACATCTCGGTTGCTTCCAAGTTTTGGCAATTATGAATAAAGCTGCTATAAACATTCATGTGCAGGTTTTTACGTGGGCATAAGTTTTCAGCTCGTTTGGGAAAATACCAAGGAGTATGATTGCTGGATCATAAGGTAAGAGTATGTTTAGTTTTATAAGAAACTGCCAGTGTCTTCCAAAGTGGCTGTACTGTTTTGCATTCCTTCCAGCAACGCAGATTTATTTTTGTTAGAGGTTCAAAGGACTTCTTAAAAATTTATAAAAGGAAAAATTCATCCCTATAAAGGTGTAGAATGTTCAGTGGATGGCCTAGTTTTATTTTACCAAAATATGAGCATGTCACAGTCCTTTAAAATGCTCATTCTACTTTCTCCTCTCAGCTCAAGTAATAGAACTTGAAATTGGTTGCAAGAAAGGAGGGGAAATTCTATAGCAATGGCAGACTAGCTTATCACTCCTGTAGCACTGATATTAGAGTTCATTCTTAATTTTCTGCTTATGGATCAGCAACACTGAAGGAAAGGGGAAAGCTGACTGGGTCCCTGCAATTGCCTACAAGGGCCTTCTTGCTTGCTTGAATTTAACCTGACCAAGGGGAGTGTAGTTTTTTAGGTGCTGATGGTTATTGCAGTTATGAGCAGGGGCATTTAATTTATTCCACTTCTTCGGATGTACTATATCTACATTCCTGTGAGGTAGGGAAAGAGGGAGAGGAATTAAATAATCCTCAGGCTGGTGTGGAGGGTCCATTGTAAGCCCCAGTCTTGCCCTACTTCTTCAAGCCACACCTGTTCTTGGAATGGTACCTGTGCATTGGGGCAGGGCACTGGGTCACCAAGGAACATCAGCAGCCCATTGGTATAGCCCCAGTCTCTATGCTGAAATTTTGTGCTCAGGAAGACAGGACTTTTTCCCCTCCAAACTTGAACGCTGGTGAAATCTCTCCAATAAGCCTCTTCTGCCTGAAAAAATCAGTACCTATTTCTCTGCCAGGCAATTCCAACTAGAAAGTATGTTTGGAATGCTTTACTATCCCCAAGCTGCCTCAATTACTTGGGTTAGCATTAAAAGCCAAGGATTTCAGAGGATGAATCTTTGTGGAGTAAATTAATGCCTGTGGTGTTTTACAATCTCAAGGAGAAGGAGACATTTTAGATTTAAATTTTAATAAATGAGCTAATTAGAAATCAGTTCAGAGGGATTTTTAAAATTCTTTGTACTGAAGATTTTTTTCTTTTTAGCCAATCATACTCTAAATAATTCTACAGATATACACTGAGGATCCATATGTATCAGGCATCATAATAAGCCGAGAGGTTGGAAAGATGGGTAAAAATATTCTTCCATCCCTCAGGAAACATATAGTCTAGTAAGAGAGCCAGACATCCAGAGTGGTCCAGTCTTTTTATAATCATGTATTTGAGTGTCTCCAGGGAGAGTTTATCTCTTGGGATACAAGGATGAATGTAACTCAGGATGGGGACTTCTCTGAAGGAAACACATAGTAAGACAGTTATGCTACTGTGCGATCGGTGCCAAAACTTGGAGATGGGTTTCTCCACTGGGGACAGGGAGATGGAGTGTCAAGAAATGCTTTGAAGAGGAGAAAGATGCTTGGGTGGTCCTTGGAGAATAAATAAGTGTTCACAGGAGGAGGGCAGGGAAAAGTAATTCTGAGCATTGGAAAAGGCCTGTGCCAGGACCCTGAAGTTTTCAACAACTTGGTGAGTTCTGCAGCTCTGAATATGAAGATGTAAATGAATGAGAGGATGCAAGTGGGGAGTGATGGCAAGAAGAAAGGTAGGAAAGCAGTCATGGGGCTTGTGACTGGTTCCGTCCTGCACACAGTAAGAAGCAGAAGAGAGTTTTCTGTTGGAGAAGGCGCGATGGCATCTTCATTTAAAAATCCTCCGGGTTGGCCTGAGTGAGGCTCAAGGCAGGGAGGCTGCTTCTGAGACTATGACATTCACTCTGGGGAAAATTGATAGCTAGATTGGGGCAATGACAGCACAGTGAGGATAGAAAGAAGAAAGAAATGTTCAGGAGGTGATATGGACAACATGGGTTAAAGTGAGGATGGCACTGAGATTTCTAGCTGCCCTGTAATGTGACCAAAACAGTCATCCATGTAGGAGTTTGATAAATGTCATTTTCTTTGGGCCACAGAGTAGATAGCGATGCATTTAGATGGAAAAATGGAAAGTCAGAGGAAGTGCAAGCTTGGAGGAAAAAAAGCTTGGGTTTGGTATTGAGTCTAGGGCGTTTATTCCTTTAAAAAACAAAGCTACCTGTTTCATGCTGATGACAAATACATTCGTATGCCTATTTGGTAGATTGACATGCTGTTGCTAATTGAAAATGCTCTAATTGAAATGACCATTAGAAAATAACCTTCATACTTTATCCCTGATTGCCGTGGTTATTTATTCATTAGGCCTCCTCTAAGGCTAGGCCAATCAGAAAACAGGGATGATGTGGTCAGGCTTGGGAGGATTTTGTGTATCTCACCTTTGAGACAGCTCCCTGGGAGGAAAGAAAAGTTGCCTAGATTTCTGGGCTGCCTGAAATCGTTTGTTCTAGTTGATGATTCAGGGATCAAGTCTTCCCAGGATAGACTTGGACCAGATCAATTTTAACATAAAATAAGAGAAGAAAAATATGAAATGGGATCCATTGAACTTCCTGATTTATTGAATAAATGTAATTTAACATTTTTGCTCAGTACCTTAGTTCCGGTTATAGAGGTGAGGATCAGCTTGCCATTCTTGGTCATTCCTGTTTCTGTAGGGCACAAGAGTTGGCATATTATTTGTAGGTTTTCCTGTCACTGGATAGCATTTTAATGTTTGTAATGGGTGTTACACATTATTAAATATCTGTATAAACTTGAACATTGTTGTACTACCCTGAGCTCCATACTAAATGATCTCCTTGATTTCATTCCTACTCAATAGTCAAAGATAGTTGGAATTTTGTACAGATGTAGAGAACATGGGAACAGTTGCATAAACATTGGTCATGCTGTAAATATTAAAGAAATCCATCTTGAGTATATATTGAGTGTGTATTATGTTCTGGACACTTTTTAGGCTCTGAGGGTTCAGTGAGGAGCATAGAAGAAACAGTCCTTGCCTGAGTGGAGCATACCTGATAGTGTAGAGGATAGACATTAAACAAGCAATCAAATACAGTGGTTACAGATAGAGATAAATGTTATGAGAAAAACAAAGAGAGTAATGAACTGGAAAATGGTTGAGGTGGGGAGTCAGGGAAGCCTTTCTGATGAGAAGCCATTCCAGGATCTAAGGAAAAAGGGTTCTAAGCAAAAGAAACTGATATGCAGACCCTGGGGTGGGAATGAGCTTAGTGAGTTCAAGAAACAGGAGGACAGTGATTAGGGCATGTAGATGTGACAGAGTTGCAGAGAAATGGCTACCTTCTCCCCACCACTCATGGAATGCTTATTAGAGACTCATAATGGATGTATGTATACCGTATATAAATATATATACCCCATCTCATACTATGTCAGGTAGACATTGTTATTCCCATTTCCTAGATGAGGGAACTGGGTCTCAGAGACCAGGTCTACATAGCTAGGAAGTAACAGAGTGAGGGAGAGTTATGGCCTTCCAACTCCACTCTTTCCACCTCATCCTAACTGCAGACCAGCAGGACTGAAGCAAGGCACTTGGAATGATATAAGCACTGAGTCACTGGCCTCCTAGGATGCTTGCATAGAATACCTATCTTAACAAAATTTGCAATGGCTTTTTTGGGATATTAGCAACAATAACAATTAGAAAACAATGATGACAACAGTGACAATAATTATGCCTACTAACATACCCTTTTATAGTTTGTAAAGTTCTTTATCATACAGCACCTCATTTCTAGCTCAGAAAAGTTCTCAAAGATAAGCAGGACAAGTTTTATGCTTCTCATTTAGGTTAAGAGATTGCCTGAGGTGACACAGGCCACAGAGCTGGGACTTGGCTGTTGTGATTCTAATCCAGCGCTCTTTCCTTAAACTGTAGAAATTCCTGGTTGAAGGAGGAGATATATGTGGTTCATAAGCTTGTAGGCATGAAAGATAGATCATTCTTTGTGTTCTTATTGAGCTCCTATTGTGTGTCAGACACAGGAAATATCAAAGGATCCCACTTAAATAGGTTAAAAGGTACTAATTTAGCACAGTGTTATCTGCTATTAGTATTTGATAAAAAGACTAGAAAAAACACTGTGGAAACACAGAGGAAGAAGCGATTAAGTAAGTCACTTTGGGGAATTTGAGGATGGACTCACCATGAAGATGACATTGAACTGGGCCTTGAAGGATGAATGGTAGTAGTGGGGAGGGATTCTCCAGGGAGAGACGCAGGAAGGTTATTCTAGGAAAAAAGGATTATGGCAATCGAAGAATACAGTGTCTGTGGGGCATAGCAACAGGTGTAACCAGGGCATGAGACATATAGGAAGTAATAGTGAGAAATTATGCTGGAAATGTAGACTGAAGTCAAATTGCAGAGGGCTTTGAATGTCAAATACTGTATTTGGCCTGATCATCCCAGACCTGTTGGCAAGGGAATGGCATGATTATGTTTGTTGTATTTTAGAAAGAAAATGCCAATGGCTAAGGTAGGTTGGATTGGAACCAAGGAGAGTTTAGAAGCCATTATAATAGGTTAGGAGAAAGAATTGGTTGCAGCCCCTAATTCTGTGTTGAGGAGAAGTATAGAGGTAACATTGGCAAGATTTAAGGACTGATTGGATGTGGAGACAGTCTAGTTGGATTTTAAATGCACACGCTAATTTTCTAACATTGGTGCACACACACATACTTCTTATTTTGGCTTCACCAGACTCAGCCTAATTCTCCCTGACTATTTAAGTCAGCCACTGATTTATTTTTCTATCTTCAGAAAAGAAAGAAAAAATTATAGGTCTGTGATCTTATGGATTCTTTCTGTATGATTTGATTTTGATGATCCCATAGGATTCTTCGGGCTAAGGAATGCTGACTGTGCAAACAAATTTTTGAAGACTTGGATACTCTGATTATATCTATGTGCTGCAGATACCTGCTATTTGGAATGGTTGTTGCTACTTGAAAGCCCACCTACTAAGCACTTTGGGGAAATTATTCCCAGCCAGTGACCTCTGATAGGGAAACATTAGCAGTTCAACCTATCCTCTCTCCATTTCAGGTCTCCTGCTGAATGCTGAAGGATAATTAGGATTTTAGAATGTAGTAAGGGACCATACTTTAATGTGTGTGTCAGTCCTATACTTTTCTAGAATATTCTTTCCCTCTATAGTATTATTCTGGTAATTAAGGACTACTCCTCTTGGCCTTAAAATGTAATTGGAGGCTGGGTGCGGTGGTTTATGCCTGTAATCCTAGCACTTTGGGAGGCTGAGGCAGGCGGATTGCCTGAGCTCAGAAGTTCAAGACTAGCCTGGGCAGCACGGTGAAACCCTGTCTCTACTAAAATACAGAAAATTAGCCAGGCGTGGTGGCGTGCAGCTGTGGTCCCACTGGGTGTGGTGATGTGCACCTGTGGTCCCAGCTACTTGAGAGGCTGAGGCAGGAGAATAGCTTAAACCCGGGAGGCAGAGGTTGCAGTGAACTGAGATCACAC
>NW_012108341.1:903447-904467 GCF_000951045.1 Mandrillus leucophaeus | reverse complement strand
CTGTGCTGGCAGACGGAGTAGACTGCATGACCTCATTGCTTCTTTTCCTTCCGAGTCTCAGGATACCCAGTTCTGCAAACCATATTTTGCAGGCTCTTCAGAGAGTGGTAGGGCAGTGATGACAGGAACATTTTTGAGTTGGCAACATAGTTTTTTCCTCCTGCTAGGAGATAAAATACTTTGAGGTTATTAGAATGGTTAGACTTTTCTAGGAGAACATAAGCAGGTTTCTGACGAAGACTATGGATGTGGCAGATTGTTTATTCCAGGGCATTACTCTTACAATAGTGCTCTAATTTTTCACCTGGTCTCCTGAGGTTTGCTGCAAAGAGCACCACAACTTCAAGTCTATTACTGGCGGCTTCTTGATGCCCAAAGGAAACCAAGAACATTTTAGTAGTTTCACTCCTGTGCACTGCAGGAGTCTCTCTTAACAGAGATTTTTTTTTTTTTTTTTTTTTTGGTAGCAGGTGTGTCGAACTATTTTGATCAAAGCATCATTCCAAAGAATAGCTTCACAGTTGTAATTATATTGTTATTTTCAAGTCTTGGACTGGAGGTGGGTTATCTTATTTGTGTAGGTTTTCCGATTCTGGTCCATTTCACTCTAGAGAGGGTTCTTGCCAAATGTAATTCGGTCTCTGGTTCATAAGATACTGAACTAATACAATGTGATTTTTTTGATAAGCGAGGGGGTAAAACCTGGGGTGAAATTTCCGGTCTCTCCTCCTGCTGATTGGGAGTTTGGAATGTAAAGTTCCCTAACTGTCTTGCTCATTTTCACTACTTTTATGTCCACTGTTCATGTGGATTTTTCTTAAAATAGTGGTGATGACATCAGACATATGCCTTTACCTTCTTCTCTGGGTCCAAAGTAGATGCGTTTGTTGTTCTATTTTTGTTTGTTTTCTATTTCAGTGAAGGGTTCCTTGCATGTGTAAAAGCATCCATTTAAATAAAAAGCAAGAATTTGTAGATGTTTACATGTTAGCACTGTTCAAGAGTAAAACCAGCATAGAG
>NW_012108341.1:897611-901802 GCF_000951045.1 Mandrillus leucophaeus | reverse complement strand
TTCATAAAAGGTTTACATTTAATCTCTGAGGTAAAAGAGTTTCTGCTTTAGCTTGAACTTGTGTCATTCCCACCTCATCCAAATTCATGTAACATGGTGGGAAGGGTCCCCTAAGTCTTATACATTTAATCTAAAAGCATTCTTGGGGGACCCCCTCCTATGTTCAGATCAATGTCTCCATATAAAAGGAAGCTCTGAGGCTGTTCTAGTTGTTCCTACACTGTCTTTGCCACTGGGGTGAGTGCTTTCAGCCTCGCCAAGCTCCAGGCGCCCCGGTGTACATAATACTTACACTATGGGTGCTGCAAAGGCCCGGAAAGATAGGTGGAGCCATTGGAGTCAACTCTGGTACACGGTGGGGTTTAGTTATTTTAGACACTGGCTTTCAAAAGTTAGATGGAAGAGACACAGACTTTCCCTTATGCAGATTATAATTTAGTTTTCGAAACCATTAATTGGCAGAAAGTTATTTAAAAGTCCCAATTCTCATACCTCCATTAAAAGATTCTGATGCCAAAAATGGAATTATGTGGCCAATTACCCTCTTGGTGGTCTGGAAAATAGGTATGTTTTCACTTTTTATCCTTGGGCTAGTTACAGAAGGTGGAATCCACTTCCCATGAACTGTGTCTACCCTGATGTTGAAAGACTGAGCTTGAAGAATCCTTGTCTTTTAGCCTTTACAAAGCCCTGTCAACAAGCTTCTGTGAAACAAAGTTCCTGAAAAAGCTATCTTTTTTCTTTTCAAATAAGTGGCAGATATAGATACATAATTCAGTTTATGTTGTAGTCAGGAAAAAGGCGTTAAATCATGCTGTTGTAGAATTTTAGCCAGATTCTTTTGGCCAGATTCTTTTGGCCATTCAAATGGCTATTCAACAAATACTGATTGAGAACCTATTATATATTAAGTACTACACCAGTTCTACACCAGTGAGCAAGACACAATTGCTGATATCATCCCAAGTTAAATTGATTTGTATAAACAATATGTACATTACAAAAATTAATGTTGTTGCTATCTGAAATGAAAGGCATTTTCTGTCATTTTTTTTGAGTAGAGAGGAATAAAGAGACCAAACTAAAAATTAATGGCATTTGAGTTAATAACTGGAATACCTATTTTTATTGATCAATTGTCATACAGATGTGCAGTTACTTAATCCACTAGATAATTTGTATTTCTGCAGTATTATCCTTTTCATGCATCATTGTAACCCTATGTATTCAAGGTATGAACCCGTTTCATCAACAGTATTAATCTCAATTCATTTAGGAGCTTTAAATAATATTCCCTTAATAAGTATATTCTTTGATATGCTGCCCATGCTTTTGTGGTGTCAGAAGCTGTTAATGCAGATAAAAGCAAACATTCAGTTAAACAACCTTCTCATATATTAATTAGATTTCAAATTATTGGTGCATTTATATTTCCTGAATGGCTTCGGTTATGATAAACATCTAACTAGGCTAATTCAGAGCTTTGAGGCTAAAGTCCAGCCTCATGGATTAGTTTAATCTAAAGAACATTAAAATAGTAGAACATTTTCTATCTTGGCAAGAATCATAGTGTTGAAATTTCAAGAAGAAGATTTAAATTTGTCCATGAGACTGTAAACTTCTTGAAGGCAAGGACTCATCTCTGTAGCCCTGATGCATAATTGATGTTCTTCAAATGTTTGCTGATTTGAGTTGAACTGAGGAGGATAATAAAACAGCATTTGAGACTCGAAGTCTCCCAGGTTTTCCTGATATAATTTACAACGACTTCCCTGGCAAACTACTCTTTCTTCTTCGTTTAAAAAATTTCACTTTATTATGTTCATCTTTGATGTGGAACATTTTTTATGGCCTTCTGCTGTGACTCATTTTGGTGCTGAGTTATCTGCTTCCTTGGAGCCCAGCCCTTCCTTTTAAACTGTGGTATTCAGGCTCCCCAAAGTCAGCTTGCCTGCGGGTAGAGATCATAGCAAAATGTGCAAATGATATTCCAACTTCTAGGTAAAAACAGACAACTAAAATTTAAAACTCTATATCATGTAAGTCACCTGAAGAAAAAACTCACAAAAAAACAGAAAACAAAACCCAAGGGCATTTGTATGTTCCTGTTAACTCTTGACTGGCTAAAGGGAGTTATCTTTTCTGCAGTGATTAAAAAGTAAAAAAGGTGACCTAAGACAATCTCCCCAACTTACAAAAAGTTCTGAAGTTTTACTGTGGAGTCCAAGTAAACTGGCATTTAACTTCAGAAGCTATATCCCTGTATAATGTAATCATCACCACCAAATACAAATTAATTAATAGATATGGACAAAGTTTATAACTTCAATATTAAAATAGAATGGGGGAAAAGGGAAATAGGAAAATTTTAGAGCCCTCCACATATCCTTCATTTGTCATCAAGAGATTTGCTCCTTTGCTTCTTCTGTTTGTGTAAGTCAGAGTTTCTCAATCTTCAGTGTGCTTGTGAATTATTATTATTGTTTTTCTCAAACACATATTTTGTCTTACAGGTGATTTAAGAGCTCTAAAAGGGACATGTTAACTATCTTCAGAAACTCACCTCTAACAGTATTTCTATACCTATATTATACAAGAAAACTAATGAAGATTGACAGTCAAATTCCTAGAGAGACCTTTGACCCTTCTCTGTCTTAAATTTTTCACTTCTGAAATAGAAAGCCAGGTCCCTGGTCATCTTACCCTGCACTTTGCGCATAAAGAAGCTTAGGTCCAAAGCGCCATTACTGTACCTCATGATGACCTCTTAGAGGCACATCAGTAGGGCTGTCTGGACTGTGACATGCCATCAGACATCATTTAGGGGACTTCAAGTCTGGCTTCTTGCAGAGATGCTGTGGGATGCCTCAAAAACTTCCTGCATGGCTAGTTTAACTATGGGGCTTTAGATCTTTGTTAAATACAAGCAAACATTAACAGCAGCTGTGGAGAGGATAAGTTACCAATCCTCCCAAATTTCTCTTCCAGGCAGGGGGTTGTCCTGCCACTCTCAGAACTGGCTGTCATCTGCTGCTCTCTTGTCACACTGACACGGCCCCCTGGCTGGGCTGATTGGTCGCTGGCAATAACTGATATGGAATACTGATGTTCTCTCCGGCAGTTCCTTCCACTCTAAAGAGACTCCTTTCCATCCCTCTTCTTGCCTTGCCCAGCCTAGTGCCCACCCTCCCCCGACCATGCCTCCCCTGCACCTGGGGAGGGGGAGGACCAGTCCTGGGCGTGATGCTCTGAGACGGCGGTGAAATCCACCAGGCTGCTTTCACTCCGGCTGGCTCTCGGGAGAGTCCTGTTCCAGACTTCTCAGGGTTTTTACAGCACAAACAACTGCATACGGCCCGAGGGGAGGCTGAAAAGGACTTGTGTGTGGTGGTTTTATTGCCTGTCGTCACTTTGCTGGCCTCCTCCGGACTGGTGCCTGGAGGTTCACAGTGGATTTCTTTCTGCCGGAGACACCAAGGCACTGAGGAAGGATCCGTTCTCCTTCTGTTGACTCTTTCTATTTTTATGGTAAGTGCTTACATTGAATGAGCTGCTCTGCTGCTGCAGTGAACTGAACCGTTCGTTCCCCCTCTACCCAGCTAAGCTTAGTGACCTTCCTTCTGCATTTCTTCTGTTTCCATGGATCTTGTCTGGGATGATCCAGCTTCAAAAATGCCAGGGATCATTTGCCTGGAGTGTTTGTCTTTTTATCTTTTTTCCATAAATGCGAGCTCTTCTGCTGTGATACGAATATAAGTGCTCTGTCTTTGTCCTTGAAGCAGCAGCCGGGGAAATGTGTTCACGATGGTAAACTGCAGCAGTGTGCAGGGAATCTGTGGAGGATGACTGACAAATTTGGGCAGGATGAATCCTCAGTGTGCTAGGGGTACTCACTCAGAATCAGAAGGGCCGGGGGTGACCTGACCACATAGCAAACTCTTCCATCTTTCTAGGTGAAGATGAGCACACACGTGTGAGTTATGTTGAGTCTGCTGTGGGCAGCTGTGCTTTCTGCACCTGCCCGAGTGGGTCCAGGATGACCCTATATCTTGTGGGGTTTACAACTTGGGCAGAAACATTCTCAGCAGGAGGAATCCTGTGCTGGCAGACGGAGTAGACTGCATGACCTCATTGCTTCTTTTCCTTCCGAGTCTCAGGATACCCAGTTCTGCAAACCATATTTTGCAGGCT
>NW_012108341.1:878299-896556 GCF_000951045.1 Mandrillus leucophaeus | reverse complement strand
AAAAAAAAAAAAAAGTTCAAAACAATTTTAAAAATATTATCAGCTTGGCTTAGCTGTTCTAATACCCACTCTTCCCTACACTCGACTGTGGTTCGTGGCAATACTGTATTGTAATTTGACTGGCAGACTTCTCTGCTTCCTCTTTCATTCTTTAATGTTTAGCTGTTTACTTTCATCCATAATGGTGTGTTCTTACTTTGCTTAATCTTTTTTTCTCTTTTTCTAATTGAAAGGATTTTATATAGTGCCTGGCATCTCAACTGAAGATACTCATTAAGATGGAAAGAGTTAGAATCAGCTTGAGTGTCATGGAAATAGACTCAGTATTTCTCATTGCAGGCAATTTCAGAATCATTTAGAACATATTTCATTTTAATTAGTAGCAACTTTAGCCTTGAGAAAAAACATTATTTAGGTTTCCTTTATTTTGCTAAGCAGATTGTTTACCTATGCAATCAGAATTGTATATATATGTGCAATTATTTGTATATGTGCATATATATATGCACATATACAAGCATGTACACAAATGTACTGTTGTTTGTCCTGTGTCAATTGTATATACTTAAAAAAAATAGTTGTAGCATGCCCATTTAGAGAACAGAAGGAAAATTCCTCAGATATTGCTTTAACTGGCTTTTTTTTTTTTTTTTTGGTAGGGATTTCCCCGCTTCCTAGACCTCATTTCCAGATAATGCCTGTAAGAATTTCTTTGAATTGGGAGACTGCATTCTTCAGCATTTCCTTGTCTCACAGCATGGTGTAATGTTAATTCCTTTGCAGGGTCTCTGAAAGCAGCATAGAAAACTACTGCAGGAAAAATTGGTAAAAGCTGTACTGAGTGGAGCCTGTAGCCTCTTGGTGTGATGAAGTCACTGCAACATTTTCTATGTATTTATTTTGCTGCTATGCATTGCAACTGATTTTGCTTGTAGACTTAGCAAGTTGAAGTTATTTAAAATGGGTCTGGAAGCACCTAGGTTGGTGTAGATTCAGTTACTCTTTTTTTTTTTTTTTTGACGCTATTACAGCTATCATCAAAACTGTGCTTTCACTATTTCTTTTGGTGGTGGTTTAATTTGAAACTTGCAGCTTAAATTATGAACCAAGTCTCCATTTTAAAATCCTCTTGTCTTCTGCTTTCTCTCTTCTTCGCTTTTGCCATTTTGTATATGTGAACATGCCTACATGTACACAGACAAACTCAGACAGTGAAAAGTGTATGACAATTAATGAAGAGTTGATTACAGCTTTTCTTTTAGTATCCCAACTCCAAATATTCAAACTATAATCATGTAACTGAGGGAAGAAATTGTTTCTGTTAATATAAATATAACCTCATACTTCTGCAGGCATCCTTGTCATTGAAACTGTTTTTCATAGTTGATTACCAGGACCAGAAATAGAATCTATTTTGCATTTTAGTTAATGACATTCTGGATCTGTCTAGGTTGGACTGCCCTCAAACCTTGATGTGTTTACTGCCTAAAAGGTCTTTGTGTTAAGAGGGGGAGTTTATGGGTGTTATAAAGTAAAATCATTTGATTATGTGATACAGCCTTTCTTTGGTAACTGAATGAACCATATCATTAGGATGTTGGCTGAATTTTTATGTTGCTTTTCCCAATATTATTAAGCCAATATAATCCCTCTTACCATCTCTTTGAGCCCCTTTTACAGAGCACAAAGAGTTAGGTGTGACTCCCACATGAGGCTTCTTAGAGGGAAGACTGTTCTTCAGCAGAGATTCAGAACTACTTCTAGCACCAGCTCTGGTGATCTACTTTAAAGGAACTTGCAATTCAATTGGCAACTCAGGAAGATTGTTTAAAATAGGAGAAATGCTTCATGAACTGTGTTGAATACTGTATTTTTGATCTGTGCCTCCCTACTAAATTCATTTAGGACTGTCGTTACGAGATCAGTTTTGCAGGGAAAAAAACATGTCCTCAGTAGCATAATAATCTATGCAGACTGTCATAAATGTTTATGTTGCAAGTTATACTTCTTAGGAGGTAGAGGGAGATGGCAGAATTTTGGAGGAGAACCAAATCACAGCCCCAAAATAATGCAAGACGAAAGGGGAACGTTCTTCCTATGTTTAGCATTTAATTCTCCAGTCAGGCTGTTTGCTCTTAAGTCTGAAGAGCAAAGAAATGCAAAAACACACAATGACAGGTTTTGTGGGCTTTTTCTCTAATAGAAATCTTTAACCCTTAATTAGGCATCTGCTGACTGACCTTTTGTGTGAGCCAGCAGCCATTCTTATAGAAAGCAGACATAATGTAATACAGTAGGAATTCAGTTACTTACATCTTTCCTGTTGGTCCACCATGGGGGACCTCCTGTGAGTGTCAGGGAGGGAATGAGTGTCTGGAGACCATCAGAGACCACAGCCAGTCACAGAGAGATATCTTCAAGCTCCTTGGATTCCAGTTCAACCCCCACCACTAACTGGCTGTGTGACTCAAATTCTGTATCTGCTACATGAAGCTTGGACCAGATAATCTCAGAGGACTGTAACCCAGCCATTAAAAATTTTGAAGTATTAGTCCACTTCTGTTTGCTACTAGATGAATGATTGTTTCTAAGACAATTGATCCATATTAGACATTCCTCGAGGGAGTAGGCTGTACCTTCCTTTGACCCTGCAAAGCCCCTAGAACTGTGACAGTGACATGAACATCAGAGTTACTCAGAAAAGTGTGATCATGGTACCCTTCATGAACAGGGCAAATATGTATATGATGATTATCTGCTTATCCTGGCACATTTTGGGAAGTCTCTTGTGATTATCAAAAGGGACCTTGGCCAGGCACAGTGGCTCATGCCTGTAATCCCAGAACTTTGGGAGGCTGGGGTGGGCGGATAACGAGGTCAAAACATCGAGATCATCCTGGCCAACATGGTGAAACCCCATCTTACTAAAAATACAAAAATTAGCTGGGCATGGTGGCATCACCTGTAATCCCAGCTACTCGGGAGGCTGAGGTAAGAGAATCACTTGAACCTGAGAGGTGGAGGTTGCAGTGAGCTGAGATTGCGCCACTGCACTCCAGCCTGGCGACAGAGCAAGACTCCGTCTCAGAAAAAAGAAAAGGGACCTTAAGGAGCAACTTACCTATCCTCTCATTCCATAGAAGTTAAGGAAGTGATGTGACTTCCCCAGGGCTGGAGACTCACATAGCACCTGGGCAGGATGACTTTAGTGCAAGGTGCATTCATTTACTCAGAACCCTGCTCCATTCCCAGTGTGGGGCCCCTTCCACGATACACAGCTGACACTGTGCCATTCATTGTTCACAAATCTGCTTTGTGGCATCTGTCTTACTGGTGTTCATTATTTCTGGGTTCATTTCATGCAGATTACGTGGCTGTACCAGTCAGAGTGAGTCATATCAAGCAAATGTTTATGGTAATTTGTTTATGCTTGTGTGGAAATGCATTTTTTATGTTGAAATTCTGCTTTTCCTATAAACATTTAAAGAATTTTACAAAAACTATGCATAGGTTTTCCCCTTTGCTTAAACTATTTAAATGATCATTGATTTCTATATAGAGGGGGTGATGTTAGGGAATTAATTCCTTCATCCATTCACTCATTTACCTGTTAACTTACTGAGCACCTATTGTGTCCACCCTAATGTCAAGCAGTAGAGATCTAGTGGTGAGACAGCCAGACACGGCCACTCCTCTTGAAGAGTTCAGAGTCTACTTACACTTCATGGAGTTGGTTGTCTTTTCATTGTCAGTCAGTGTTCTATTTACTGATTCACAGTTTCTCAAAGAATCTGGTTGAAAAATAGTTTGCTTGGGCAGGTTTTTTCCCTGTGGTTATTCCATTGAGAAATTATTTTCATAGAAGGGCACCTTTGCTGTCATTGTGACATATATCTTCCAATTTTCCAAGACATTATTTTTAGCTTCTGATTTT
Organism: Mandrillus leucophaeus; assembly: GCF_000951045.1. Taxonomy (NCBI): domain Eukaryota; kingdom Metazoa; phylum Chordata; class Mammalia; order Primates; family Cercopithecidae; genus Mandrillus; species Mandrillus leucophaeus. The sequence continues at coordinate 892,622 of NW_012108341.1, read as the reverse complement.
GTGACCTGACTGAACAGAAGAGACAAATTAGCTAAACTTGTTTGCACTGTTGTTGTGATTCATGAAATGACAATTCATGTCTTTGATAAAACTTACCTGTTTCCTGGAATCTTAAACTGACAGCCTGGATAGCACAGTGTCCATGGAACAAATCACAGATTAAATACCACACTCCTTGACCTTGCATATCAGGCCCATAACAGTGTACAGCCCTTGCTTCCTTGTTCTATGTCTGGTTCTGAAGTTCCCTGGAATGCTCTAGGAGTACCAAAACCATTTGCAATACTCAGAAATTTACAGTGCTCTCACTTGCCTCAGTGCCTTTGCATATGCTATTTCCTCTCCTCTCTTCAGACTACACTTTCAAAGCAGATTCGATGTCATCTCCCTTGAAAGTGTTTTGACACTTGCCATCCTTATTGACTTCTTTTGCCCAGAGCTGAGCTAGGTATACCATCTCTGTAGTTCTGTATCCCTCAGGATCTTACAGACTGTTTGTCTACTTGCCTCTGTCTCTCTCTCTCAAACACTTTTTGTTTCTTAATGGCAGGGACTATATGTTCTGTACCTCAAGTCTTGGTTTAGTGACTACTGTAGAGCAGAGCACCAATAATCCTTGAACAAACAGATGGGAATCACCATCTAAAACATCTAAAACCTATGGTGCTGTCATTGGCAGCTACTGCTGTATGTGGAGAGTTTAATTTTTCAAACCAATGTGACTATGAATTATATACTGAGAAGGATAAAGAGATTGGCAGACATCCTGATGTAGTCCATTAGAAATTCTATTCAAAACCCCAGGAAATGTTTCTGCTTTCAAATGAGTTTCAGTAAAGTAAACAATGAAAATTTATTAAGTGCCTTCTATAAGCATAGCATTGCATTGGGTACCAAGGAATGAAAGATTTTTTTTGAAAAAAAGCACAATTCCTGTCCTCCAGAAAGCCACAAACTAGTGAGGGTTTGTCCTATGTGTAAATGACTGGTAATGAGGCTGACTGCTATAAACAGAGACTGCATACTTGCAGATAAGGCAGGGGGTAGAAAGGGCATTCTAGAGAGAGGCATTGGCTTGAGAAGGAACTTAAAGTTATGATGGTTGTGTCAGCAATCAGGTGGCTTTGATGGAACAGGAGCTGGGGGACGGGGTTGGGGGAAGGTGGAAAATGCAAGGAAAGATGAGGAACCTTGCGTGGGGAGACGGGAATGGTATCAGAAGCTCTAAATGCTGTTGATTATTTTTGAAAGTTGGAGGATAGTTAATAGGGTCTAGAAAATGCCAAATGGAAATTTGTTTGGAATCTCTCCTCAGGTTTAATTAAATCAAAAGTCTGTATTCCGCAGGGAAGGAGAGCAGTTGCGCAGTACATAACTGCATAACACGTTTTTTTCTCACCCATCCCTTTTGCCCTTGAGGGTGTATACACTTTGACATTCAATGTCATCACAAGGAAACGAAGCCAGGAAGTCTAACTTAAATCAATCAGTTTAGACCTGAAGGGAGTTTAGCATTGAGATCACTGAGGTGCCTGTTAACAAACTGTCCAGTGTGTGGGAAACCCCACAGGTCTTTGGTGCTGTATTTCTACTGTAAAATTTTAGTGATTTTTTTCCTTTGACAAATAACTTTGTGTTGTTTACAAGGAATACAGTTGTTTTATGAACCAGTGAGATATGTGTGAGTAAGTTTGTTTCATGTAGGTGAAAAAATGGCTTAGAAAATTCTGTCTGTAATAGATTCAGTTCATCCTCAAAATATTTGATTTCTGCTTACCTTGTCCCCCCTTTCTTTTTCCTAAAAGAATGAGTGAACATATTCTTAGGGAATGGTAAGTTGGTAGGTTTTCTGCATCTCAGAAGTAGATCTGACCAGATGACTCTCCACCTTGAAATTAATCTAAAAAGATTGAAGAATTTGGAGGAAAATCTCTAGATATATTGACCAGAGCATGAAAGCAAATAAATTTTGCTTGTGGAGTGAGAGATGATGTGGTAGAAAAGAAGCTGCATTCATTCATTCATTTATTCATTCATTTGCTCACTCCACAAGTACTTATTGAACACTTACTATGTTTCAGGGGCAAGAAACAATAGTGGACAAAACAGTCAACTTCCTGCCTTCACAGAGCTGACATTCTGGTCAGAGTGGAAGGAGGAGACAGACAAACACATTAGCAAATACGAAGCATATCAGATGGTGATAAGTGCTATGGAGGGGAAAAAAAATAAAGAATGCTTTGGCTGCTATTATCTTCACATTTGGCTCTCTTTAAAGTTATTTAACTTATGCATTATGTTTAGGTTATTTTCTTCTCTCCACTCATTGTTTTTAGCTGCCTATTTTTATATTTACTTTCTGACAATTCTATGATAAACCACCATCTTGAGAGTTTTTTTCCCTACTAGATAAAAGCAGCTTTTGAAATAATTGGAGTACTGTGAACAAAAGTTATAATGAAGCATTTAGTTTTTGAATTGATTTAAAGAAAAGTACTGTGGACATCAAAGCCCATTAGTATTTTTCTCATGAGAAAAGTTGTCAGAATTTAGAGGAACATGGGATGGAAATGGATCTCTCCCTCACTTGACTCTGAGAGGAGCCGTTTGAGGTGTTCTGAGAGGATGGGAGCTTGGAGTATAGGGAACTCCAACCCCAGGAACAGAGAAATGGTGGGATCACCCACGAGCACAGCTCATTCAGAGAAGAGATGGGAGTGGATTAGAAAGTGAACATGCAAAAATTGAGCAAGGAATTTCTCTTTGGGAGGAAGGGAGGTAGGGAGGATAAAACCAGTGAGATAAATGTCAGTGAATAAACAACATTTACAGAAGCAAGGTCTGCCCACTGTAGAACATCTGCGTGAGCTGGTTAGTGGAAATGGTGCCTTGAGATAAAAATCAATATTTAGGGATTTCCCAACATTCCCATCCTATATTTTGTGGGATCTTTAATTCAGCATCAGTGTTCCATTTTACTGCAAGTAAGCCTTTAGTCAATACTTTCTACCTTGCTTCTAAAATAATTAGGATTTAAAGGAAAATGTCTCCTAGCGGTGGAGTGCCTGGGCTTTGGGGCAGACATTGTACCCATCCTTACTATGCCACTTACTCACCTTTGGACCTTGGGCAGGTTAGCTGGTCTCCTTGGGCATCATTGCCCTCGATTATAAAAATGAGATTAACTAATAACCCCTACCTCAGAGTTGTCGTGAGTGATAAGTGAAATAGTCCATGGAGAGCCCTTAGCACAGTGCCTGCAAGATGATTGCATTATCTAACAATTGTTAACCTGTTATTATCATTATTTGTCTCTCTGGTGTTAGTGGTTTAGAGAAGTTCTCATATATATATATGTATTTTCCCCCTTAGCAGAGCTTTTTTTTTTTTCCTTCAACTTTTAAGTTCTGTGGTAATGTGCAGGATGTGCAGATTTGTTACGTAGGTAAACGTGTGCCAGGGTGGTTTGCTGCACAGATCAACCCACCACCTGGGTATTAAGCCCAACATCCATTAGCTATTCTCCCTGTTACTTTCCCTGCCGCCACTGACAGGCCCCAGTGTGTGTTGTTCCCCACAGTGTGTCCATGTGTTCTCATCATTCAGCTCACACTTATAAGTGAGAACACGTGGTGTTTGGTTTTCTGTTCCTGTGTTAGTTTGCTGAGGATAATGGCTTCCAGCTCCATTCATGTCCTTGAGAAGGACATGATCTTGTTCCTTTTTATGGCTGCATAGCATTCCATGGTGTGTATATATATATATACCACATTTCCTTTAGCCAGTCTGTCTTTGATGGGCATTTAGGTTGGTTCCATGTCTTTGCTATTGTGAACAGTGCTGCAATGAACAAATGCATGCATGTATCTTTAAAATAAGGTGATTTATATTTGTTTGGGTATATACCCAGTAATGGGATTGGTGGGTCAAATGGTGTTTCTGGTTCTAGGTCTTTGAGGAATTGCCACACTGTCTTCTGCGATGGCTGAAGTAATTTACACTCCTATCAACAATGTAAAAGCAATCCATTTTCTCCACAATTTTGCCAGCATCTGTTGTTTCTTGACTTTTTAGTAGTCACCCTTCTGACTGGTGTGAGATGGTATTTCATTGTGGTTTTGATTTGCATTTATCTAATGATCAGTGATGCTGAGCTTTTTTCATTTGTTTGTTGGCTGCATGTATGTCTTCTTTTGAGAAGTGTCTGTTCATGTCCTTTGCCCACTTTTTAATGGAGTTTTTTTTTTTTTTCTTGTAAATTTGTTTAAGTTCCTTGTAGACTCTGGAGATCAGAACTTTGTCAGATCATAGATTGCAAAAATTTTCTCCCATTCTGTAGGTTGTCTGTTTGCTCTGATGATAGTTTCTTTTGCTCCTCAGAAGTTATTTAGTTTAATTAGATCCTATTTGTCAGTTTTTGCTTTCATTGCAATTGCTTTTGGCATTTTCATATGAAGTTTTTGCCCATGCCTGTGTCCTGAATGGTATTGCCTAGGTTTTCTTCTAGGGTTTTTATAGTTTTTGGTTTTACGTTTAAGTCTTTAATCTATCTTGAGTTAATTTTCATATAAGATGTAAGGAAGGAGTCCAGTTTCAATTTTTTGCATATGGCTAGTCAGTTCTCCCAATACGATTTATTAAATAGGGTATTCTTTCCCCGTTGCTTTTGTTTGTCAGGTTTTTTCAAAGATCGGATGGTTGTAGGGGTGTGGTCTTATTTCTGAGTTATCTACTCTGTTCCATTTGTCTGTGTGTCTGTTTTTGTACCAGTACCATGCTGTTTTGGTTACTGTAGCCTTGTAGTATAGTTTGAAGTCAGGTAGCGTGATGCCTCCAGTTTTATTCTTTTTGCTTAGGATTGTCTTGGCTATTCGGGTTTTTTTTTTGGTTCCATATGAATTTAAAAAGTTTTTTCTAATTTTGTGAAGAATGTCAATGGTGGTTTAATGGGAATAGTATTGAATCTGTAATTTACTTTGGGCAGTATTGCCATTTTCATAATATTGGTTCTTCCTATCCATGAGCACGAGCATTGATTTTCCTAACTGTTTGTTTGTTTCCTCTCTTATTTCCTTGAGCAGTGGCTTGTAGTTCTCCCTGAAGAGGTCCTTCACTTCCCTTGCTAGCTCTATTCCTAGGTATTTTATTCTCTTTGTAGCAATCTCTTCTTCCTGTTTGTGATTAATGATTTTAGGATAAATCTTTTTGGAGGGGTCTCACTTTATTTTTAATTTAGTCTCATAGATAGTTTTTATAATTTGGAATTTACTTAAATTGTAAGTCTGTATCACAGAACCTAAACAGTAGAATTGGAGGACCATGTGGCCACAAAGTCCCTGGGAGGAGGACCCACTAGTCACAGTAAGTGACATTGTAGCAGGAAAAGAGAAATGTAAAGTGGAGGAGAAAAGGAGCAAGCTAACAGCAAATATGATCAATGTTCTTCTTCTCTGTTGACATTCAGGAGGGTTTAGGGATGAAGGCTCCTTAGGTGGTATGTAGTGTAGACAGGCTACAGCTTGCAGTTTCCTGGAAGAGAGTGTGATTTGTGTAAACAGGGACAGGAGGCTAAGGAAGAATAGTTAGGTGCCAGTAAGTTTGTAGGAAAGTATTCTAAAAGTGGAATGCTTGGGTCACAGGGTATGTGAGTTTAAAAATTCTGATGGCTCTTACTGAATCACCATTAACAGAAGTGTGCCAGTTTACACTCCCATCAGTAATGAATGAGAATGCCTGTTTCCTCACACCTATGCCCACTAGCAAACATTTTGATCTTTGCTAATCTGCTGGGTGAAAAGTAGCATCTTATAGTTTAATTTGAGCATCTTTTCATGTGTTTACTTTGTATTTTCTTCTTCTATGAGCTAACTCTTTGCTCATGCCCTTTGCAGGCCCGCTTTCAAATATTGAGTTTTGATTTTTATTTTTAGGAGCTGTTTTTTTTTTTTTTTTTTTTTTTTGTCGCCCAGGCTGGAGTGCAATGACATGATCTCAGCTCACGGCAACCTCCGCCTCCCGGGTTCAGGCAATTCTCCTGCCTCAGCCTCCTGAGTAGCTGGGATTACAGGCGCCCACCACCATGCCCAGCTAATTTTTGTATTTTTAGTAGAGACAGGGTTTCACCATGTTGGTCAGGCTGGTCTTGAACTGCTGACCTTGTGATCTGCCTGCCTCAGCCTCCCAAAGTGCTGGGATTACAGGTGTGAGCCACCGCGCCCGGCCAGGAGCTCTTTATATACTAGAAAATTCACATTTCCTTATGATTCTTTTTTTACCAAATATTTTCCCTTATTTTGTCATTTGTCTTTGATATTGTTTATAGTATTTGAGACATAATACATTTTTATATAAAGTTGTCACATGTTTCTTTTGTACTTTCTGGGTTTTGTGTAATGATCAGAAAAGCCCAACCCACTCTGAAAACTCATGCTTCCACAATTTCCTTTTGTATTTTTATGTAAATAAAATCATACTTATTTGATTCATAATTATTTTAGATTAGTAATGGAATAGAAATTCCATTTTATTTTCCCCCAGCAACTCCCTAGTTCTCTCCAAACATTTCATGCACGATGCGTCTTTTCCTTGCTGGCTAGTTGGTGACTCTTGAGAAAGATGATTTTTACTTGGGCCAAGGCGGGAGTGACATGGAAGGGCATCATCATCTATGAAATCCCCTTATGTAGTTAGAACTATTTTTGGAGAATCTGCTCCGTTTTCTTGACTTCCAGTTTGTTGCAGTCCCACACTGTGTTAATCACTCTAGTTTTATGAATTTTAATATATGATATGGCTAGCCTCACCCTTATTACTCTTTGTTCCAGGTTTGTTTTTTTTTTAATCTTCTTACATGTTTATTTTTCTGAATAAACTTTAGAAATTGTCTCATTCTAAAAAACAATCATGTTTTGGATATAAGGGTTAAATTAAATTTATAGCTTAATCTAGGGAGATTTTTTTTTTTAACTTTTAAGTTCAGGGGTACAAGTGTGGGTTTGTTACACAGGTAAACATGTGCCAGGGTGGTTTGCGACACAGATCAACCCATCACCTGGGTATTAAGCCCAGTATCCACTAGCTATTCTTCCTGATGCTTTCCCTCCACCCCTGCCCTGACAGGCCCCAGTGTGTGTTGTTCCTCATAGTGTGTCCATGAGTTCTCATCATTCAGCTCCCACTTATAAGTGAGAACACGTGATGTTTGGTTTTTTTGTTCCTGCGTTAGTTTGCTGAGGATAATGGCTTCCAGCTCCATCCATGTCCATCCATGTCCCTGCAAAGGACATGATCTTGTTCCTTTTTATGGCTGCATAATATTCCATGGTGTATATGTACCACATTTTCTTTAGCCAGTCTGTCATTGATAAGCATTTAGGTTGATTTCATATCTTTACTGTTGTGAATAGTGCTGCAATGAACATTCACGTGCTTGTGTCTTTATGGTAGAATGATTTATATTCCTCTGGGTATATACCCAGTAATGGGATTGCTGGGTTGAATGGTAATTCTGTCTTTAGGTATTTGAGGAATCGCCACACTGTCTTCCATAATGTCTAAACTAATTTACACTCCCATCAACAGTGTATTAGCATTCCTTTTTCTCCACAACCTCACCAGCATCCTTTATTTTTTGACTTCTTAATAATAGCCATTCTGACTGGTGTGAGATGGTGTCTCATTTGATTTGCATTTATCTAATGATCAGTGATGTTGAGCTTTTTTCATATCATTGTTGCTACATGTATGTCTTTTGAAAAGTGTCTGCTCATGTCCTTTGCCGACTTTTTAATGGGGGTGTTTTACTTGTAAATTTGTTTAAGTTTCTTATGAAAGCTAGATATTAGACCTTTGCCAAAGGTATAGTTTGCAAAAATTTGGGAGAATTTTTTATGATACTGACCCAACCTATCCCCACACAGGGTATATGTTCCCATTTATTCAGGTCTTCTTTTGTGAATCTTCGTAGTTAATGTTTTAAGGTATTCTTCCTATAGATCTTGGCACAGTATTTTTTTAAACATTATTTGACATGGTTTGTAATAAGTACTTGTTTAGTCTTCATATATTTCCAGAAGTATTGAGGGGTGAAAAAGGAATGGAAGTGTTTCTTTGACACCATGAAGTAGATTACCTGGGGAAAAATATTGAAACTTTGCATAAGTAAATGTGATTGATTCATTTTTTCTTTTATCTTTTCTGACCCTATATTTCGAATTGTTGATCTAACTATAAAAACGTATTTGTTTTAAATTTGCAATTGAACTTAATAAATGTTTTTCACACCCACAAATTCAAAACACCAATTGCTGAGATCCTTTTGCAAAGTGTTGCATATCATTGTCTTACATTAATTCATTTGACTATTAATTAATTAGCTCAGTAAGCACTTAATGAACACTATAGACCAAATGTTAGAAATATGAAGACTAATAAGACATGATCCCTTTCATTGAGAGGTTTGCTGTTTACTCAGAGATTGACATGAAAACAGAGAATTATAATAATATAAGGTAATGTGCTTTACACTCTGGAAGGCCAAGGCGGGTGGATTTGGATCACTTGAGGCCAGGAGTTCCAGACCCACCTGGCCAACATGGCAAATCCCATCTCTACTAAAAATACAAAAGTTAGCTAGGTTTGGTGGTATGCACCTGTAATCCCAGCTACTCTGGAGGCTGAGGCAGGAGAATTGCTTGAACCCAGGAGGCTGAGATTGCAGTCAGCAGGGATAACCCCACTGCACTCCAACCTGGGCGACAGAGCAAGATTCTGTCTCAAAAACAAGGTAATGTGCTTTCATGAAAATAGGTGCAAGGCAGAGTTGGAACATGGAGTGGGAGAGCCTCAAGCTGTCCTGGGGCAATCAAAGAAGGCTTTACTGAGCAAGCAGCATCTGAACTGAAAACATTTACATGAGTTGCTGCCAGGTGGGCAGAGCAGGGGAGGTTTCTCCAGACAGAGAAACTATCAAGAGCAAAGGCACTGGGGCATGAATCAGCTACAAGTTATTCAGTCTGTGGGGCTTAGGAGATTAGGTTTAGCCAGTAGGCAGCTACCAGATCTCAAAAGGCTTTATATGACATGTGCAAGAGGTTATACTATATTCTGTAGGCACTGGAGAAAATTGTGAGTAAGAAAAGGTCAGATTGTAGACTACATAACTCTGGTAGCCATATGGAGAGCAAATTAGAAGGGTATGGGTATAAAATCAGGAATACTAGTATGGAGATTATAACAGTGGGCCCAGTTAGAGACTGGTTTCTCTTAAACTAGGACAGTGACATTAGGAATGACAGAGAGCCCCTATGTAAGATTTATTCATGCATCAATTATTTATTAGAATCACCTGTATGCTAGGCTCTGTGCTGGATGCTAGGTATGCAGCAGTGTGCAAGACAGATATGCTCCCTGCTCCCAAAGACATCCCATTCAAATGGGAAGAGCCTGATAAGGTGATATGTAAGTTGATATGTTAAGCAGTGATAGATGATGAAGCAGAATGCAGCAGGATGAAAGGGAAAGGGAAGGTGGTTAGGAGTATGCTGATCAGGATAGTCCTCTGGGCAAGGTGATGTTTGATCAGGACCTGAGCTGGGGAGGGAGGGAGGATGAGTCAGGGAAATGGTGTCCAAGCAGAGGGAAATGGTGTCCAAAAGAGAAATGGTGTCCAAAAGAGAAATGGTGTCCAAGCAGAGGGAACAGCCAGTGCAGAGGCCCTGAGAAGGGACTGTGCTTGGCATGGTTAAGGAATAAAGAGAAGGCCAAAAGGGCTAGAGCAGAGTGGTGGAGGAGGTGGCTTAAGTATTTAGATTTTATCCAGAATGAGATGGGGAGCCAGGGCAGTATTTCGCATACAGCAGTAGCATGATTTGACTGGCAGCCTTGAAAAGGATCTCTCCTGCTGCTGTGTGGAGAATAGAGGGAGTCAGGGTGTAAGTAGGTCAGTTACAAAGCTGGTGCAGAAGTCCAGAAAGGGAGGTGATGATGGACCAGGATAGTGATTCTGGAGGTGGTGAGAGGTGATAGAACTCTGGATCTGTCTTGATCCTGGTACTGGAAGGTTACAGCAAGGTGTGCATAGGAAGGAAAATGGGCAAGTGTAGATTAGATAACTGCTAACTGTAGACATACAATATTTTAAAGGGAGATGAGGGAAGAACAGCCAGGGAGGGTCACTTTAGCAAGAGCAGTCCATATAGCCAATATGATGAGTGCACCATCATGAACTCTTGCAGGCTAAACTTTTATTATTTGTATACTTGTGAACCACACTGGATTGTGTGACATGACTAAATAGAGAATTCCTGAAATTGCCTCTGGGAGGATGTGTTAAATAGGGTCAATCAGAAGTATGTAAATAGTGTCTACTCTTGAGCAATAAAATCTATAGAAGCCACACCTAAATTTAGCTTTAAGCAATTTCAGAGCCTGAGAATTTTCAGGAAATAGTAGACAAAGCCCTGAAAATACAAGAAATTGGCATCCTTGTCGGACTGACATGGGAGAGGAGTAATTTGCGGGCAGGCACAGAAAAGGACTCACAGATCATAGATCTTGGGAATACGGGGTCACTGAATTAAATACGGCTGAAAATTATAAATTACCTCACATATCCAGTTGCTTTTAGCTAAAATCAAGAGAAAGGGCTTTCTAAAGCCTAGATACTTTTTTTCCATTAGCAAAGGGTTATAAGATGTTCTGGAGACTTGAGTCAGGCTAATTCTGTTATCTTTGGAAGATATTCTTGAGTGATGCAGTGCTGTTAGTTTCAAATAAGTATATTTTTGTAAATCAGGTGATGTTATATAATGAAACTGACATTTGTAAAAGTTTTTTATGGAACCCAGCCAGGTGCCCCTTTTGTCAGACCCTGACTTTTGAAGGATTTTAGGCTGCTTATAAGGATTCAGAGCTCCCCTGCAAAATTGATGTTGGAAACCATACCCACAGTCTGCACCAGTCACTGTGGACTGGATACATTTCCACAGTATAAGATGAAATCAGAACTGAATGAGAGTAGCCACTGTTCTCTTGGCCATACCTGACCAAAGGTTCTAGATTGACACAGATTCTTATTCTTTAGTTAACTGTACAGTAAACCATGCACAGTCCTCACTGTAATTAGGTGGGTTCATTCTTTCTTAATTTTACCTGCTGTTGTCGTCATAAGTCACAAAGTTAAACAACTCTTCAGTCATTATTGTAGCCAGAGTGATGGATAAGATAGACTCCCCTAAACCATGGTAATCAATGTAAAACTTTTCTCCTCTTGCCCCCATAGTTAGCACTAACTGGCCCCTGTTTTATATAACCTTATACAGGCTTATGTCTTAGTGCTAATGATATACCACATGTGTGTACACATATACACATACCAACTCACATATACACATACACACACATATATGTGTACACACACACACACACGTGTAATTCCTCTCCTCTCCCCCACAGACTGTAGTAGGCGCTTTGAATCATGAGTCATTCTTATTTTCCTTTTAATTATTAACACTTAGCTCAGCATCTGGCATAAAGTAGGAGCTCAAAACATGGTGGTTGATTAAAATCTAGAACTGGGTTTTGCTTTTTGTTGTTATTGCTTTGTTGTTGTTCTGTTGATTAAGTACTCCTGTACCTAGTTTAGGTTTGAATTGCTTTAGAGACCCTGATGATTGTGCCTTGTGTTCTTGGTCACTTGATTTTATGTGACAGTCTTCAGCATATTAACAACTCCAAGCTTTACAAAATAGGCAATATTTTGTAGGGAAGTAGCTCTGTTGCCTTTCTGGATGTAGAAGCAGCATGAGATTATAGGATAAACTCCAGTATATATGTATTTATGTATATATATATATTACCTTATTCATACATAATAATATGTATACATACATAATAATATGAAGTAAAAGGAGGTCAGAAGTAAAGAAGAGGTGGGAACAAAATGAAAGCAGGAACACAATTAAATTTCTTGTCAGAATGACCTACATGTGAGATACAGAGGCCACCTTTAAAGGCTTTAAGCTTTCAATCAGCCAGAGGGAAAAGAACAGGCTTGTGGGGGTAAAGATAAACAATTTGCTCAGGATGATTTTAACCATACTCTTAGCACCAGCATCAGACAAGAATTTCTCCCAAGAGTCTCCATGAAGAGTACACTGTGTTTTGTTATGAAAATTATCAAGCTTTGCAAGGCTGATTCTCATAAGACACTTTTGTGTTAATAGCATTGCCTCAAAGCAAAATCTAGTAAAAACAATCAGCAAGGTTCTGTTTAGGAATCTGTTCTCTGCTGGTCAGTTTGACCCAGGGATATGAAAAGTGGGTGGACTACTTGTCTTTAAGCAATCTTTCCTGTGTATTGTTTATCTCAAATAAGGTTTTGAAAATTCTTTTTTAACATTGAACTTGAAGTGGCATTACTCTCCAGCAAGTAAGGGCCTACAGTGTAGCTACTATTCTGTGTAACTAGTTAAGGAGAGACTTGGTGTCCTAGCAGTGTCAGATGAAAGTTGGTGTTAGTATCCGTATGAGGAAGCTGACTTGCCTAGCAAAGACATTTACCTGAATAGCAGGTTGCCCTCCTTAGTTCCAAGGGAAGCATGGGAGAACCAAGCAGCTCAGCCAGGCTTATGCATAGAAAATTGTTTGGACCCACTTTATTGCTCAGACAAATAGGTGATCCTCTCCAACGGCTTTAAATAGGTCCTGTTGGGGCAGGGAACCCAAACACTTAGCAAAGTACAGAAGGTTTGAAGGGAATGAATTCCCAGAGTCTGGATTGTATGCTCAGTCTCATTTCTCACCTTCCCATTTACAATCCCTCTTTTTCCATTTTAGCAAAGCAAGGCATCCTTCTTATCCATCTCAAATCTTACTATAGTGCATTGTGCAGGGGTGTAGAAACAGCCTGGGCACCAAACAGAGCAGCAATTGGAAATATTTCTTTGCAGAGAAGTATGGTAGTGTGAACAATAAAAGACTTTCCAACATAAACATATGCTTCATTGGGATGAAACTCTGTGGGGAAGTGGGCTGGATATGAGTTAAAGGAGAAAAACTAGCGATATAAATTTTCCAACTGATAAAAAGGAGCTTGAGATTGGTCAGATATCTTAAAAATGGTTGAACGTGGGATATGACAGTTGTGTTTTAAAACCTCAATGTTTGTGTATGCCAGAAATTATATTCTTTGTAATCCTATAAGCTTATGATGAAGTCAACTTAAAACTTCCCTGAGTTGGGGCAGATCTTCAGAAGAGGATACATAGCATTTTTTTGTTTGTTTTGAATCTTTGGGCCATGCATGAGCAAACATGTTTGAAGACCACTCATCTACTGCATGTAATATGGCTCTCAATCAGTCCTCTAGCTCTTGCATCGACCTCAAGTGTTAGGTCAGCTTCTAGCTGTAACTCCCCTCCCTGTTCTTACCACTGCTTTATATATACTTTAATATAAGTCTAACAGATTGCATCCATGATTCCTCTACCAAATAGGAAGATCTTTAATTCTTGAAAAGTGTATACTATATACTGTATACTCTGTAGTTTCCAGAATTTTTTTGTGTTGCCTTATGTAAAGGCAAACTTTAAAACAAATTATTGAGATATAATTTACATATCGTATAATTCACTCATTTCAGGTACAAAATTCAATAAGTTATAGTAAGTTTACCAAGTCGTGAAGTCATCATCGTAAATCAGTTTTAGAACATTTTTATCACCCCAATACAATTTATCATACCCATTTACATGAACGTTCCTATGTTTTTCTAATGTTTAAGGGGCTACAAGTTCATATGACAAAATGTGTAGAGAGCAGTAAGGATGGAGGAAAACAAGAGGGACAGGGCCAGAATTTTATCCTTTATGGAAGCATGAATGCTAGCGTCTTCTATTTTTATTTTTAAAAAACCACTCTGATGTTCTTCTCTAGTCCTTATATGTTTTTATTGCTATAAATGTAACAAGATGTTAAGGCAGGACTCTGTCTATCTCAGTTTTGGCTAAGATCCCAATGGCCAAGAATAGTAGAATAGGTTCCCCCATATCAGTTACCCATTTAGAACATGCAAAGCGTTGTATGGGAGTTAGTTATTGTCTACTTCCTAATATTTATGAGGTTGACGTTGGGGCTCTGGTGAATGTGGGGGTGGGAGAAGGGTACTCCATCTTCACTTTAAACCAAGTGAGAGGAATCCTCATTGAGCTTGACATTATCCCCTGGTGGGAGTTTGGGGACATGAGGTTCACCTGAACCTGTGGAAGGCTGTGATGAGAGCTGCCGCTAAGAACAAAGTGGGAGAGGGGGCTGCAGGGAGATG
>NW_012108341.1:860807-877774 GCF_000951045.1 Mandrillus leucophaeus | reverse complement strand
TCTATGATCTAGCTAGAGATCTAAAGTCATTGTTAGGTACAATAAGCATGTAACATATAACATTCAATATTTTGCAAAACCCATGGTATTTCATTTACCGTACTGCCATTTACTTTCTTAGTTAGATTACATAGGTGATAAATTTGTACAAGCCTGTTTTCATATACTTTGAAAGTGTATGAAAATGATTGTATATAAATGGTAATTCTGATTTTCTCTAGACTACAATTCAGATTTACCAGCCTTCAAATAATAATATTTTAGATACTGTTGTTAATAAATAATATTTTTTATTTAGCAAATAATGTTACGTGTGTGTGTGTGTGTGTGTGTGTGTGTGAATTTATGTATGTGTATTTTTTCCAGCCAACATAGAAGTCTTTTGAGGACAAAATTTAGTATTTGCCATCACAAAACTATAAATAACTTAAAAATTTGGCATATTTAAATATTGCAATAAGCAATAATACTTTTATTCGTTTATGCAACTTGTGTACAGAAACAGATCTTGTAGATTGTCAGGTAGGATCTATGAAGTAAAGTTTGATAAACTTTTAAAGAGAATGAAGTTAATTTTTAAAACATCTTAAACTCAACTCTTAATTCTTCTTGATTGTGTTCTTTAATTTTTTAAATTGTGTTCCCAAAGCATTTAAAATACATAACTGTTGTAGTACTAAATGCATGGTATAGTATTATTTCATTAACTCATTAATTTATTTAAAATGACAGTAGTGAACTCATATGGTACAATCTCTGTCCTTATGAAATCTAGAGTTCAGTGGGATAGACAAAGGAAGCAAACACATGAGTAATATATAATTATAAATTATGATCACTGTTATGAATTACAGGCAAATGGCATGGGAGAATAACTGTGGAAGCATAATTTAATTAGAGGGAAGGCATCTCTGATGAAAGATCTGAAAGAAGAGTGGTCCATTATCAGTCGAGAGTGGGTCAAAGAATATTTCAGGCAGTGGGAACAGCATATTACAAAGGCCCTGTGGTAGGAAGGATTATGAAATATTTAAGGAAGAGGCAAGGAGTGGATATAGATGCCTCATTTAGGAAGCTATGGGAATAATTCATTCTGAAAATGAGGTAAACTAGACATGAGATTAGAGTAGAATAAGTTAGTGGCAGTACAGTTAGAAGTGAGTGGATTTTAAGAAATAGTAGAAAGTAGAGTCAGTAGGACTTGAACTGTTGGTAAAGGAGAAAGGAAAAGGTGTTGATAAATAAGGCTATTTATAAAGGTGAATGGCTTGGATTCTAGCACATTGTACTGTGATTGTTATACCATACTTTATCTTCCGTAAACATTGCAAGGAAGTTTCTGCACTTATTTTCAAGTTTTGATGTGTATATTTTTACAATACTATTCACTTTTCTAACCTTTTCAATTGTAAGCTTCTTATAATTGAGAATTGTTTTCTCTTTCTTTGGTATATGTCCAGAGTTCTTAACCCTCTAAATTCAGTTGTTGTTGAGTAAATTTTTTTTGATAGAGATTAGAACATCTGATTTCAGATATTTAAAAAACGTAGATATTTATCTTGTGGGTAATGACTTAGGAACAGCTTTCTTGAATGCAGAGATTTGAAATACTAATTTGCCTTTGGGTCATTATTTTATAGGAATGTGGGAAGATATAAAATTCAATGAGTAATATGATTAGGCATTTATATAATTCCTTAAGTATCTGCTATATAGGCCTTTCAACATATGTGTTAAAAGATTAAAAAATGCTTGATTATCTGGCTCCGGGGTATACTTGTAAAACTTGCCTATTTGGTAAAGTTAAAACAGACATGCATGCAGTTTATATTCTAGCTGTATCTATGGTATATGAATAATATAACTGGTTTCCAGTAGACACAACCTAGGGTAATCCCTGCCTAGGCTTAGCCTGGTTAGAGCCTAGTTAGGTCTTCTTGGGTTTGGATATGATTTGAGATATTGAAAAGAAAATAATTGAGAAGATTCAAAGCAGTATTCTAATGAAGCTATATGCAGGTTTACTAAACAGTCAACTGAGCCATTTATCTAAAAAATGTAATATATGTAAAATGTGGGTTTTACTGTAATATAATTACCATGTCTCCTTACTAAAGGATGGGCAAACTTTATAGCCACGAGTGACAGAAGAAATCTTTATTGTTCAATTGTTGAATTCCATGTTTATGTCTGCTAAACTGGTCATTGATTTTAATACTGTGAACTTTCTTAACATTGTCAGGTATACAGTAAGAAGCCCTCTTACTCTAAATGCTTAGGACTGATTTTGTTGGTCAATGGGAAAAGATGGTTAAATGAGGGAATAGTTAAAACAATATGATACTTGCGTTTCTTGAACAATTTATTTTAACCTAAAACAAAAATTAATTTGCTAACATTTTGGTATGGGGCTATTTTTCTTCAAGTAATAATTCATTATTTTTTATTCTGCATTTTCTTTTTTGCATAAGCATGACTGGAATTCATTACCCATAAGGACATAGACACTTGTGAAAACAATCTAAGTGCAAAATTCATCTAACTTTAATGAATCATGTAGTATTTCATGATTTCCCTTATTATTATTACTACGTTGCTATTCTATAGCAACATTTTTGAATGTATGACTCAGCTTTATAAAGTGTTTCCTAAGCTTTTAGCTTATTTTTTAAATAGAAACACCAACTTTCTTTTTACATTTGCATTTCATTGGTTTACATGGCATTTAATTAAAATTATGTAATTATAATCATAAGTATGAATGGCATAAAAAGATTTGGAAATGAGCACAAGTAATACTTGTTAAACCCTAGAACTTAAAAAAAGTGAAGAAGGGAAATGGACAATTGTGCTAAAGATTAGACAACTTAAGCTATGAGGCTCGGTGAGCTGTGGGTATCAGTCTTTATGTTTAATGAAGGGAATGGAGATTGTTGGCTAAGTTGAGGTCAAGTAACAGAGCCCCCTTTTTGTGCTGGTTTCAGGCCCATTATCCTTCAACTTTATTTACTAAATCAGATGGTTATAGTGCTGCTTAGAATAGCTCCTGATATTAAATAGTGTCAATAATAATACTTTAGCAGTCAGCTCTAAGCTTTGTCATTATAAACTAGATAAATAATTAAAACAAATAATAATAGAAGTTTTAATGGGAGAAATAGGCACTGTTGAGAGAACAGTCTAAGATTCAGATCATTTAGCTCTATGCCCGGGGATGCCTTACTCTAGGTTTGTGACATTGAATAAATTGCTAAACCTTTCTGGATTCAGCTTCCAAATCTGCAGGCTGGTAGTTCTCAACAAATCGTGATTTTGCCTCCCAGAGAATATTTGACAATATATGGAGGCATTTTTGATTGTCATAATCTGGGGAATGTTCCTGATATTTAGTGGCTAGAGGCCAGCAGTACTGCTAAGATCCTGCAATACACAGTACAGGTCCTAACAAGAAAGAATTATCAACTTAAAATTTTTGTAGTGCTAAAACTGAGAATTCCTGGGCTAGCTAGTCTGCGATGGTCTCTTCCTCTTCCCTATGTATCTATCATTCTCAAACTTTGGCTGATCATATATATATATAAAATAACCTGAGTAATGACATTAGGTGAATTTGGTTGTCCAGTAGGTCTTTAAATTATGTCATAATAATTTTCAATGCCTTATATAACATAAACAGAGAAGAATAAATATAGCCAAAATTTACTACTCTACATTTTTTCTAATTCAGCATTCCCAAATGTAAGTTAAATATAACTGTGGAAAACTCATGGTAGATTAAAATGTTTATTCTTTCAGTAGAGGGACAGTTTACCAATGCTGTCAGGTAGATAGGTACCAGCAATATATATAGGAAAGGGAAAAAACTATGTAATGTTGGAGAGCTTAAATATTATAATTCAGTTGAAAACTATATTTCAGCTAATAGCAACTTTGAGATTTAAATGTTTATATCCCTATGATTTAAAGTAAGATTCATAAGTGATATAAAAATGATATTTTAGTGTGCTCAATTTTATGACTTGAGACCAGTTCAAAACAAGCATCACTGCTAGTATAATTCTAAATTATTATGGAGGAAATGTATATTTGAAAATTCTTGGTGGTAATTAGTGATGATGGCTTCACTGCTCTATACTTTTTTATGAAATAAAGGTTGACTTAAAGAACCTGAGAACAGGTTTCAAAAGTAACAACATAGATACCAATCACATTTTTTCCGAGTTTTTAATTTGTTGACAAAAATGTTTTTTTAAAAACTGTGATGAAAACATGTGAGACTTGAGGTGGCTGTAGAAGGAGAAACTGAGTAGCTTCCTCTTCTTGTTTCCTCTCCCTATTTCTCCTTCTCTGTTTTGCTTACTCTAACTCCATGCACACTTGAATCACCATGAATGGTGCCCAAGTTGAAGCCCAAATCAAGTTCCTTAGTTGGTGGGGCCATGTCTTATTTGTCTTTTGATCCCTTGTATCTGTCATGTAGAGTCTCTAAGTAAACTCTCTGCCCCTGACCTTTCTGCATATTATAAGCTCTGTCTTTGGGTCCCTCCCTCCCTCTATTTCCCTTTTTTCTGCTTCTGCTCTCCCATCCAGTTTAGTTTGGCATTTATAGCTTTTGTCATTGTGTGGCTACTTTTCATCTAACATTTCTAGATGTTTAGAGCAGAAGTGGGGGGCCCTCCCACCTGACCTCAGCCTACCGCATTGTTGGAATCCATTCATTCTACAACCTATTAAAATCTTACTCCATTTTATTACCAAAGAAACTCTTTCAAACAGTTAATTTATGATTCTCCTGGTTTTATTTTTACCCGATTCACCCCAGCAAGAAAATTGGTTTCTCAAAAAAAAAAAAAAAAAAGTGCCCTTCTTTCCCTACCTGATTATTATGTAGCATGAGAATTGACAGAGCACAAGCAAGGAATGATTACAAAACATTTTTAAAAACTCTGAGTTGAAATGTATTTGTGGCATTGCTGTCTTAAGGAAAGCCAAATGCGTGCCTCAGAGTTGAGAAAAATGTAAGTCGGCAAGCTTATCTCTAACTTCCCATGATAAAATAAATTGAGTGTTTTAGAGCTGTCAGTAGTACTTGTGCAGTTCTTTCTCTACTGCTATGTCAATTAATATTTCCTCCCTCAAAATAGCATGAGTGCATAGGCAAAATGTAGGCCAGCAGTTCAGATTCTGAACTACCTCCACCAGTGGGTTTCACTCCAGAGTGTCTGCTGAAGGCCTATTCATCCGGATTTGCAATGCTGGGTTGCAGTGTTAATCCTGTTTTCATGTGCTGATGAAGAAAATGATAAAGTGATGGATGCTGCTCTTCCTTTTGCTTTGTCATCCTGACCTTGATTGTGCTGGGTCGACTTTCTCATTAACGATGCAAAGTCCGGTGATTTGCACTGTGCTTAGCTGGGCATCATTTCTTGTATCTTATTTTTATTGGTCAGCACTGTAGCTAGTTGTTGGAACTGATTTACCTTGTACTCTCTGTTTGGCTATTCCACGGCCAGCACACTTTTGAATGAAAGTGCTGATGGTTGTCGGAACTAAAGGGACATTCCTATATTTGGATTGACTCACCAATTCACCTGTTGATGCCCTTGAGGTAATTTTCACTGGCTTTATTTATAGAAATGGCTTACACAGTGTAGTCATGTCTAGTCAGTTGCCATATGGCACCCTAATATGCCACCAAATGGTAATAAAAACTTAGTAGTAAATTTTCAGGAACTAATAAAACAACTGTGATGAAGGAGCTTCATCTGGGATGGTACATATCAGTGGCTGGAGCAATGAGGAAGGCTTTGGTTTTCTCTTGGTGCTACTTGTTAGATAGAAGTTTTTAAACTGGTATGCCCAGAATAGTACTTCATTTTTTAAACTGTAAAAGCAACAAGTGGTTATTATTAAAAAATTGGTTTGGAATGGAAGAATAAAAATAAAATGACTCAGTTCATTTCTCTGCTATCCCAATACCAGTCTTGGAGAATATGCTTTCAGGTAATCATAAAGACAAAGAAAGAATAGAGAGGGAGACAGAGTCACATATGTGAGGTAAAAAAAATATAAATTTATTATAATACATATGATTTTCCAACTTACTGTTTTTGATGAATTTATCTTGAAGAGTGTTATGTGTCAGGATATATAGGTCCACCTCATTCTTCATAGCAGCTGTGTGGTACTCCAGACCACAGATGCAATATGCCATAATTTAGGTAAGCCTTCCATTATTGATAAACATAAGGTTATTGCCAGTGTTTTACGGTTGTGAACAGCAAGTTAATGAACATTTTTGTACATATATCTTATAGTATATAGGCTGATACTGCTGTAGTATTAACACTTAGAAATGGAACCAATCATTCAACAGTTAGGCATATTTTAAATTTTAATGGATATTCTCAAATTGCCCCTCCCCAGAGACACTATATGAAAGTGCTCATTTCCTCCACATCCCCATCAATGCCCAGTCTTTTTCTTGATGGAAAAACAGTTTTGGGCATCTTTAGTGTTTTGGTTCACAACTCCCATCCTGACCACACTCACCAAATAGAATCCTACAGAACAGAACAAATTAAAATAAAAATAACAAGAAACAACTCAAGAGATGTGGATCTTTTGAGCAGCTTAACCAAAACCTAAACAAGGCAAACAGAGTGACCCTTTGTTATCAGCAAAGGCTTTTGCTTCCCCTGTGCTGCTGAGCCACAGTCAGCTAGGCTGGATCATGTGGAGAACTACTCAACAAAGCTGGATTTCCTTGACCAGTCAGCAGGTACAAGGGTTTTCTTCACTTCTTTCCCCAAAGTCCCAACCTGAGTCTAACTACAATTTGAAGAAAATCAAGAGCTCCAGTGTACAAGTGACAGAGACCATTTGTTTTAAGACTTAGCAGTCACCCTGCTCAGATCTTCTTAAGGGAGACAGCAGCTCCTGGACCTGGCCACAAGAGTGTGAGAAAGATGGTGGAAGAGAGAAAGCTGCACATACACACGTGCATGCGCACACGCACAGGGTGAGACAGAAAGGCAGGAGGCAAATTGTTTCCAAAGAAATCCAAAACAATGGGTAAAGAGAATGTAAAAGAGAGAAAGGTAACTGGGCATTACCTTAACCCCTGGGAGGAGGATAAAATAAGTCTTAAATCTGATCAGCCATGGCTTATTACTTGATAAGGTAAGGCGAGGAGGGGCAGATGGTGGAAGAAACTTGACCTTCCAGTAGGAATCAATAAAAATTGTATTAGATGTTCCCCTTATCTTTGGGGCTCTTGTCTTACTCGTACTTCCTTTGTGGTAACTTTAGGTTTCTCGTGTTTCTTTTCCTTGACATTGCAAAATTTGATATATTTCCATTTGTTTTGTTATTTCTTTTCAGATCTCACCATTTGCTACATTATGCTTTGCCTAGTATTTTCTTTTCCTTCTCTTTTCTGCATTATTTGCTGTAAAACAACACATCTACTAAAGAAATTTAACCTCAGCCTTTCATTCAAGTGTGTATTTCTAAAAAAAATCAGATTATTTACGGATAATGAATAACACCACGGAAGTTGTTTCATGCTGCAATTGTACTTAGGTTCAATGTCATCTTTGCCACCTACTCCCTGTGTTATGTAAATATTTAATTTATTACAGGCATAAAAATACCACTTTTCACTGTACTTTATGAGGAAATGACAGCCAAATGATTTTTTTTATAGTTTAAAATTCATTTACTTATATATATGGCAAATTCTAAGGCAAGCCAGCTCAAATCTGCCAAATTCAGGAAGAAAAGGATTATCACAAGAAATAATAAGTGGATTATCACAAGAAAGAGAAAGATTGATAAAATATCTGTTATTTCATTTACAGGTTGGAGGCCACCCTTTTTGTATTTAAAAGCTAAATTTTCTTCTCCTTTTTCATAACTTTCATTTTCCCTCTTGCTTTGTTTTTGCTTACAAGAGAGTTGGGACATATATTGCTGATATCTTTCACTGTTACGTAAAAGATAGAACTCTGGGGAATTGCAAAAGGCTTTACAGTCTTTTCTTAGACTAAAATCACAAGCCAGATGTTTTAAAACAATTTTATATTAAATAATTTTAAAACTAGTATATTTGTATAAGCCAGTAAATCTATTTTTTTTCATAAATGTCCTATCATGTTTCCCCCCACCACTGGGCACTTGATTTGGAACTACAAACCACAATCTTCAAATAATTGTTAAATCTGAAAAAACTATGTCTTGTAGTTTGTGATGAGTCTGTAGGTAGCTACTGCAATAAAATCTATTTGGAGAAGGAGCTATTATCTATGCATAATGTGTATTTGATGAAATGGATAGGCAATTACAGTTCACATAAACACATACTATATTAGAATAGTTCACATATAGCAAAGATAATTAGATTTTTCATACAGTAACCAGTCAGCCAATAGGAATAAAAAAGCTACAAATCTTATTTATGAAAAGTGCCATTAAAAGATAATTCCTTCTAATGTTGCTTGAGCATTTCTCTGGATATGAGTGGGCAGATGAGTAATTGAAAAATAGCACTGACATAAAAATTAAGCCTAGGAGATTCTTGAGTTTGTTTTGTGCAACTTGGAGCTTTTGAGGCTCTGTCAGGAGACTGCTGGAGACAAGAGTACTGGATTAGAAGCAGGAAGATCTGGTGCTTGACCTGACTGTACTGTCACTCAGTCATGTGACTCATCCCCACACTTCTCATTTTCAAAGAGAAGAACCTGTGCTGCAAAGTAAGGGGTCAATAAATGTTTGTTGAATGAATAAAAGAATGAAAAAAGATTTTAAAGATTCCTTTCTAAGATTCTGAAATTCCACTAGGAACTTGAACAAGCAATAAAAAGAAAGCTTTACAAATTAAAAAAAAAAACAACAAAACAAAACAAAAAAAAAAACTTTAGCCAAACATTATTTCTCTTTAGTTTAAATTTGTAGATATACAGATTTTTAAAATATCAGCTTTCCTCATATGGGCTTAAGATGACTTCCAGACTCAGGGTACAGTGTCAGATTAGCTGGTTTAGCAAGAGTGTTGTATTCTACAGAAATGTGACTCTGAATAACGCCAGTTTGTCACAGATGGGGATGAAATCGGATTTTCTCCAAAACACCCAAATGTGTGATGCATAAAGCAACATTGGCAGCCAGTGGGGAAGATCTTATCAATGAAGTACACAAAGCTCTGAATGTTTACTTTGCAGAGGAAATGGCTTCACAGACCGGAAAATTTAAGTTGTCATGGAAACCCCTATGCCATATATTTTGTTTCGAGTATTGGCAGATTAAGAGGACTTAGTGACAAAGGAGCTATATTACAGATATTAAAATTGAGTGTTCTGGTTTTATTTTTTAACTTAATTGATATCTGTTTTCAAAAGGACTTTTGCTATCTAGAAGGGCAAAAGTATTTCGTGCAAATTGTACATAGATTTCTGTTGAAAAACAACATGACACTGAAACTTTTTGTTACAAAATGGTGTGTTTTCTCCTGTTTATTTCTTCTCATAAATTATCTTTTTACCATGGTATCATCAAAATAATTTCACTGGTATCAATTAATAACATAGGACATGATATATCCCAACTGTCTACATTTTTATTCTGACTCTTTTACTTAAGGAATCCGATAGTAGCTGCTATTGGTTTAGAAAGGAAAATCAATACTTAGTTTCACAATCTACTTATAGTCAAACATTTAGGAAAACAAACAAATACTGAATCCCTTAACTATCTGGAGAGCTAATATTTACTGAGGGCCTGCTCTGGGCCTCACTGTACTAGATTCTCTGTGTACATGATTTCATTTGGTCCTTCAACTACTCTGAAATATAAAGTATTTCCTTTCTTGATATGTAAGCTGAGACTAAGAAACATTATGTGATGCTCAGTAAAAAGGAAAATCTGGAATTTAAACCCTTTGAACATCCAAAATGGCACCACACTGCCTCATTGTCATATAATAATCTAGACACAAATGTCTAAGGAGCAGAACAGACATTTTGTGATAGATAAGACATAACCGATTCTGTAGTAAGAAGAACTAGGAAGACGTCCAGGCCTCACATATAACGGCCCCTTCTAGACCAAGTTAGACCTTGAGTTAGTCTTCAGTAACTAGCATCCCACCTTGGTGTCAAACTTTGGAACACTTAATTATAGACATTAACATATTTACACATAATTAACACTAATACCATTTTGGTAAATGATTAAAAATATTCCTGCATATATCTTCAGCTTTTACAAAGGGAATTATGTGATTCTGGGTTTTCAATCACGCACAACCTATTGACTGGACATTTTCTGATGTTTCCATGGAGCATTTAAGTGTTATTATGTATAATATGTTAGCTATTAATTTTTAAATAAAAAGTTTAAATTGCACACAACTACTTTATTATAGAAGCTGTTGCCAAAATCAACTGGCTTGGGAATGCACATCACTGAGGAACTTGAACCAATCAAATCATTAGCCAGAGAAATATAATTATTTATAACTCAGCCAAGCTCTTATGGTTGGCAAGTTAGTTGCACACTGTTCTCAGCTCTGTTGTGGTTTATGTGGTATTTTATAATGAACATAGATTAGTGGGAAAGGAGCAATATTTATAAGCAGAGTGAAAAATTGAAATATGAAAACTTATGAAAGACAGCAACATTTCAGAAAGCAGATTTTCTGAAATTGTGTTTAAAGACAGATAAAGAAATATGTTTGAAGATGGAATTGAGGAAAAAAGATATGGAAAATGGTCATTGCTCATAGAAAAAGATTCACTAAGCCCATTCTTTTGATGTGATATAATAATGATTTGATGGATGCAGCTAATAAAATGTCTACAGAAGGCCCAGTGGTATCCATTAATATTGATGCACTGAGTTTCACTAACCTTATTCATGGATATATTATTTCTAACACGTTCTGTTTTTTCTTTTTGTATTTGGTCCATACCAATGTGTTGGGTGCTGTCCATGGTACTGGACCAGTGTTGCTTGCTAGGATCTGGTGTTTGGGAGATTCTAGGGATGGTTTCCTCCTCCCAACCACAATGTCCTGTTCCTTTATCTTATGCTGTGCTTGAATTGTAAATGTAACATGTGAATTTATTAGTAACATTTCTAGTTATTGTAGTTTCTAAGTATGAGATCTCAGTGGAGATCTCCAAACTTAACCTGGCTAAAACTGAGCTTTTATTTTTCTCCAAACCAGTTCCTCCTGCAGTCTCTTCCATCTCAGTCAATGGCAACTACATCCTTTGTTACTAAGGCTGAAATCTTGGTATAATCCTTGACTCCACTCTTTTTTTCACATCCCGCATCTGTCAGGTCTGCCTTTAAAATATATTCAGAATCCGATCAGTTTTCACCACCTCACTGTGGCCATCCTTGTGTGAGCCCCCATCATCTCTCCCTGTAATGGACTTCTAACTGGCCTTCCTACTTATGTCCTTCTACTTCCACAGGCCCACTTTTAAAGCCTGTTCTCAATATAGTAACCAGGGTAGTCTTGTAAAACATGTCAGGTCCTATTCCTCCCTTGCTGAAAATCCTCTGATGGCTTTCTGTTTAGTCAGAGAGTAAAAGCCACAGTCCTTATAATGTCTCTTACATCATCTGGCCTTCTTGACTCTTCCTCATGTACCCTATTTCAGCCACACAGGCCCTTTTGATAATCCTTGAGCACACCCAATTATGTTTTTGCTTTAAGACCTTTATGCTCGCTATTCCCTGTGCCAATACATATCTTCTATCATTATATGCATAGCTCATGTCCTCACTTTCTTCACGTTTTTATTGAAAAATCTCTTTTTCATTGACGTTTTTCCTGGTCTTTCTATTTAAACTTGTTAAAGAGAAAGAAGTACCCCCATAACAGCTTATATTTTAAATTAAATGTACCATTTTTTTTCTCCCTCTAAGATGTTAGCTCAATGAAAGTAGCAATTTTATTTCTTTTTTCTGTTTTGTTTACTGCTATGCCTAGAATGATGCCTGCATAGTAGGAGCTCAATAAATATTTGGCAACTGACTAAATGAATGGAATTATATTAACAGATGGATGATTTTAGGAGAAATAAATGCCAATAGTTGATGATATAAATATGTATATTAGATTATAATCATTCTATCAGATTATTATTTTAGGTAATAAAAGCGCTTTTAGCATTGCTTGATTTATAGTTAGGATTCTGTATTTGGAGGTGCTAAAATGGTTAAGAAGTCCAGCCATTGCAGATGCAGAGGTCTTTAGCTGAAGCTCTAGAGCTGTTGGGGTCCCCAGGAAAAAACTCACATGAGATCTCCTGATCCTATGCTTTTGGCCTTCATTATTCACCCCCACTTCTAACATATGTATGTTGTGGGGAAACTTAAGGTTTTCAGTGGTGTGGGGCTATGAAGGGTGTCCCTTCACACCATTTCAAATGGATAGGGTAAGTTATATCTAGAATCTTAGTTCCAGAAACAAGGTTATGATACATACTCCTGTTAAAAAAAATTATTTTTGATTAATGTGCACCAGCCACTAGGGGGTGATCGACACTCATATTCAGAGTAGGGTCCACTGTCTCATTAGGCTTGGCAAGAAGTCTGATCTACCTACCTTCAGACCATTTCATTATTTGTATTCTTTTTAGCCTTTTGTGTAAAACTAACATTTATTTAATATTTCCCCCATTTCCCCTTTCTTTCAGCATGTTCCCCAATTGGAGAGGGGATTTTTGGATGCATCTGGGGTTTTGCTTTTAGGAACTGTGTTTAATCATGGAACCCTCATTCCCATTTGCCAAGTGGCAGTGACTCATGCGGGGAGGGTCAAGGCCGTGGGTCCCTGCTAGTGCATTCCCCATCCTTCAGCATTTCTTCACTTTGCTAAAAAGCGTAAAAGTCATTTAAGTGATTCTGCCTGTGGGTGTTGGAAAATATTTTTAGAAAAATGATTTTCAAAATGACTAGTTTTTACACATATGAGTCCCTATTGTTTCAAGTTTTTAGTTTCATGCTATTTTAGTTTAGGAAAATAACAGCCCATGTGGTGCCACCTTATTCTTTCTATCTTTTACACGTGATTGATTGTAAAGGTAATGGGGATACCAGTATCCATTGCCAGGAGGTAAGCAGGAATCAGGTAAAAGCAAGGGGTGGAAGGTGGAGATAGAAATACATGTACGAATAACATTCTTCTTCTCTCCAACTTCATATAGCTTATCAAATCCTTAATTTAGCTTTGGGAGGCTGGTGGATCACTTGAGGTCAGGAGTTTGAGACCAGCCTGGCCAACGTGGTGAAACCCCATCTCTACTAAAAATACAAAAAATTTAGCTGGGCATAGTGGCAATTCGCCTGTAATTCCAGCTACTTGGGAGGCTGAGGCACGAGAATCACTTGAACCCGGGAGGTGGAGGTTGCAGTGGGTCAAGACTGCACTACTGCACTCCAGCCTGGGCAACAGAGTGAGACTCTGTCTTTAAAAAAAACAGAATCTTAATTTAAACTTTGGTCTTAGGATGAAATACCCTTATAATGTGCTCTGCTAGAGATTCATGTGGGAAAAACGTGTATCTTGGTTTCTTTAAATAAATTAGTAGGTGGAAAAGCTGAATCGACAAATGTTATCATATGAAGGGGTTAAAATCATGTTCTTTGGTGTGAATAGACCTTGGTTTAAAACTAAACTCTGCTGCTTATTAGGTGGGTAACTTCAGAGGAATTACTTTTTAACTGTCAATCCTCAGTTTTCTTATCCATTAAATGTGTTTAATAATTTCTATCCCATAAGGTTATTGTGAAGATTCCTGAGAAATACATATGTACATATTTAATAACCATCAGCACAAAGAATGGCATGCAGTAGTTGCTCTGTAGAAATTAATGCCTTTCCACTTTCATGTCAAGATTTTTAATCTAGCTGTTAGATGATCTCAGATCTCAGTCTTAGTGGAAGAATTTGAAACGAACGTTTTCCTCCCTTAACATAGTACAATGTGTATGTAAATCACTAGTAGGAATTCTGTCATTAGAAGTTTTAAAGTGTAAGTTAAAGTTAATATTTTGCTTTATAAATAAGATATTTTTGTTACTTCTGGGTGGTTGTCAAGGAATAAATCAGTACAAGGTAATTCCTTAATATTTCCTTTAAATGTATGTATGTAGTATTATGCTTGATTGTAATAGCATGGGCAAAATCAATGAAAACATAGTGAGCTGCGCACAAAACCTTTTATGAAATTCTTTCTTTGGTTTAATAAATGCCAAGACCTAATTCTTTGTGAAGTAGATGCCATAGCTTTCAGTGATGCTAATATCATTCATGTAAAATTATTGTTCCTCCAGCATATTTTTTATGGGTTTCAGAGGTCATGTGTTCACAGTTTGTATAAGAACCAGCATTGTGGTGGAGTGGTGACAGGATTGCATTTAAATCTTGGCTCTTCTACTCAGTAATTGTGTGATCTTGAAAGAGTCTGTTAATCTGTTTGAAACACAGCTCTTACATATAAAGAGTAGGACTGTAGTCATTCTGCCCATTGCATATCATTGTATTGAGCTTAAGTGAAAGAATATACATGAAAGCAGTTTATGAGCTCTCAAGTGTTCTCCAAATGGGAGATGGTTTCTCATTGCCGGATTTCTGGCTGCTACTTTCACTTGTCAAACCACTTTCCTGAAGCAACACAGGTTGCTGTTAAAGGGAGAATATTTGAGGGGCCCAAGATGCTGTAGGAAAGCCATCTTTCTCTTCTTTCTTTTCTAAATGGCAGCAGTAAGAGGTCTGCGAGATGGGAAAATAGGGGATTAATTGGTGGATGATTCTACATTTGCCTGAGAAGACGAATTATGTTTAATGCGCTTTGAGAATTAGGCAGTGCTCAGGAGTCCATTTTATTTTTCTACTTGAATGTTTCAGTGTATTCGTTGA
Source organism: Mandrillus leucophaeus (assembly GCF_000951045.1). Classification (NCBI taxonomy): domain Eukaryota; kingdom Metazoa; phylum Chordata; class Mammalia; order Primates; family Cercopithecidae; genus Mandrillus; species Mandrillus leucophaeus. Next base: position 862,839 of record NW_012108341.1, on the reverse strand, counting down.
GTAGGACCTAGACAGATTATTTTACCTTATCCCAACATGCCTTTCTCTTTACTTTGGGTAAGCCCAAAGTGTAGATTCTGTCATCACAGACTATCAGCCCTCTGCTCTTACAGCAGATGAACTGCCCCGGGACTGCTTCTTGGGTAATAATGGACATCACATGGGCCATCCAGCCACTCTCCGTTGACTCTTACGTCATCCTTCCTACTCAGACAGGGATTTCACACCAGATACTTCTGCCATCATTGTGATCCAGCTGCCGAGATAATGTTTCTTTCATTTTATTTCATTACTCTAGCATATTTATAAGAAATGGTTAATTTGACTTGAGTTTATCAGTGACTGTACTGTGAGCTCATTTTTAGTTTATCCACTTTGAGCACGAAAATCTAGATTTTTTAAGTTAATTTTTTTCTCTTTTAATGAGTATACCATAAGCTCTAATAAATATTATATAGAATTCTGTCTCTTTTGGAAAGTAGGCTAGACCCATTCTTCAGTGACTAGCGTAAAAATCTATTTCTGCCTCACTGAGAGTTTAACATAGGTGTACCTTTTATAATGCCTTGTAACTTGGCTAAATATGCCATTTTGAACTGATATTTAAAACTGTATAAAGATCCTGTGATTATTGATAAAAGTATTTGATAGAAAATGCTGTGACATTTAGAATTGTCAGGCTCTACTGGATGACTTTTCCTTGAGGTTGTTGCAGACACTCCACAGTCGACATTTAGTTTAGTTGCTATTCCTGGTGGCACGTGTCTTGCATGGCCTCCTGAGTATGTTGATACATGCGTATTGTGCATTTAAGAAGTACCTGGAGAGGACTCCTCCCCATCAAAAAGTTTTCTCTATCAGTTTCCTTATACAATCCCAGGTTAATTCCTTTTGATTTTCTGTTTTTGAACAGGTTATTTCATGAGTGAAGTCACTCAATGAGTATTCTTATGTTCCTATTATATAACAAGTCCCGTATAGTCAATCACTTCCACCTGTGGAAAAATAATTAGCTGGTTTGAATGGGGATAGGGAGAAAGAAAACAATTTGGGGAGGGCACGGGGCTCCTGAGTGTGGTAACACAAGGCTGGTGGAGAGGAAAAGAGTGTATGAAACTTTGACTGTAGGAGATTTTTAATATGTATTTATTACATAAAATGTATGTATTAAAATAAACTTACAGTTGTAGCTTCATTAGGTTGTGATAAGGTGGAAGGGTCAGTGTCCTGAGTGTCAGAAAACACGGGTTTTGCATGGCTGACCTTGCCACCCAGCTACTTAGCTGTGACTCTTTGAACAAGCCATTTCACTTTTCTGGGCTGTGACTTTCTTATCAGTACAGTGGTAGAGTGGGACTAGATGATTTCTAAAATTCCAGACTCTTTTGACTTTTTTTTCCTGAAGCATGCCACTTGCATTTTAATGAAAATATTGATTGTTAATATTTATTGAGAAGTAAAATTGTAGCAGGCTGGTACCATCTTTATTCCCATATTACAAATGATTCCACTTGTAAGTTAGCAATTCCCAAATTTGTTCTGGTGTCAGAGCCAGGGTTTGAACTGAGATCCACCAGTTTCAGGTATGCACATGTTTATGAGACACAGCTCCAGACTGAAGGCTGATGAAGACAGGGAAGCTCATTCCCCCCACCCCCAATCCTCTGTGTAAGCTTTGCAGATCACTCTGAAAGAGTCTACCTGTCATGAAAGAACACAGATGACTTTTTAAGGATATTTATGTAGTCTTATATCACAGGGTACCTGAGAGGCCCTTTAAGGTCCTAAATTATTTTTTGTTCTATACAGGAATCCTTTCTGTAAAACCCATGACTAAAACTGTCTTTGCTAAAGGATGGGTATTGGCAGGTGTTGGGGTGAGTTGACGAAAAAGCAAAACAATAGCTTCTATGAAAAGGCATGTTAAAGAGAATTAACAGTAAGTGAACGGCCGGGCGCGGTGGCTCAAGCCTGTAATCCCAGCACTTTGGGAGGCCGAGACGGGCGGATCACGAGGTCAGGCGATCGAGAC
>NW_012108341.1:821162-859667 GCF_000951045.1 Mandrillus leucophaeus | reverse complement strand
CCAAAGTGCTGGGATTACAGGCTTGAGCCACCACGCCCGGCCAGAATTGGTTTTTATACTTTCTAGCAGACGGATTGCCTGAGACCGATACTTCTGACCAAGTAAAATAAGCATATTTAAAATGCTCTGTAACTTATTTTCACAACGTATTTGTGAACACTAGAACTTCCATATGGAAGGGACTGGGGGAGAGGATGCACTCAGTATGAAAAACTACTCAGGAACTGGAGAGGGTAATGAAAATGAAAAAAAATCTAACTTATGGCCTCCAATCTATCTTTTCAAAAAGTAATTAAAAAATGAAAAGCAAAAGAATAATTACTTCCTGAACTTATTATCCCCAGACTTCACACAGCAGGAGACAGAGAAGCCCCTAAAAGGAAATCTGGATGCTGTTAGGAAGGAGAAACTGAATTGCAGTGGCCAGACCACCAAAATGTTCCCTACCATTTTTACCCTTCAAACTCTGGAAATTTTCATTTCCTGAAGAGCATTGTAATTATGCTAGGTTATTCCTATATTTAAAACCCCCATTCTAACACCTGATGTAATCATTAGGGTTTGATGCAGCTCAAGACAAACATTGTATGAAAAGAGTAATATACAAATGGAAGATATTGTCATTCACATGAATAAATAGATTAGCTTACTATTTTAGAGCACTGATTCACTAATTTATATTCAAATTTGTGTTTCTTACCCAATTCATGTTTCTAGCCTCACTTCAATTTCTGAGTCACAGTCAGGATGAATAGCCATAGCCTGAAGATTTAAATTTAGATGTTCTACCATTTACTACCTCATAATTCATCTCAAGTTTTATTCACCACCCCTCCAATTAAGAGGTTCTTCTGTTAGTCATTTGATCTTCTATCTCAGTCTTGCTTACACTCCCTTGAAACCACACTTTGATCTTATCTCAAATCTAAGCTCCACCACTGTCTTACTAGTTGTGGGTTCTTGAGGAAGGTGTCTAGCAGAGTGTCTGGCTCATAGTAGGAGATTTTAAAGTATTGTTTCTTTTTTCCTTGCCTCAAAGCCTCATCCTTCACCACCCATCCAGATGATCCTGTTCATTATTCAAAGACTAGATCTGATCACTTATCTTACATGGACCCCGTGGGACTTGTATTCTTCTCTGAGCTAAATAAGGAAACTTATTTGTCCCTTAATAAATACTCTGATTTATTATTTTCTTTTTCATGTTGTATCATTGGAGTTCTTTGGATACAAGCAATAGAAAGAATTTGGCTGACATGGGTAAAGAGAGAACCCCTTGGGAGGGCTAAGGTAGCTCACTTGATTCACCAGAGTCTGGAGATTCAAGCTTGGGAATGGATGGGAAACAAAGAGGTATCTATCACGTGGGTGAGGGATGAGGAATCCGGTGAACAGTCTTATAGCAGGAGCAGTTAATGAGCCAACACCACCCAGGTGAATGAACTCCAACTGCTTCTTCCACTATTGTGGCAATTGCTTAGGGTACAAATAGGAAGAGACTGTGTGATGGGCTCAGCCCTGCTACACCACGGCATTTAGTGGAAGGATCTGTCCTTTTGACTGTCCTAGTAGGAGGCTAGGCATCTGAACTTGTTATCCCCAGAGTTCACACAGCAGGAGACAGAGAAGCCCCTAAAAGGAAATCTGGATGCTGTTAGGAAGGAGAAACTGAATTGCAGTGGCCAGACCACCAAAATGGTCCCTACCATTTTTATCCTTCAAACTCTGGAAATTTTCATTTCCTGAAGAGCGTAGATTGTAATTATGCTAGGTTTTGAAGTTCCTAAAGTTTGTATATTCATGACATATTTATTAATCCCTTAATATTCATGTACCAACATTTATCTGAGGTGCCGTGTATATAGCAGTGTATACATAAACATTCCTATCTTCCTGGAGCTTGTATTTTGGTGGCAAGGTGAGGCAGACAATGAGCAAGATGAGGAAAATTCAGGTTGTGTTAGTGATGTGTTATGGAGGAAAAGATGACATGGCAAGGCAATAGAAAATGCTGTCGTGTATGACTTGAAGTTTTAAAAAGTGATTGGAGAAGGTCTCACTAATTAAGGAGAGGACATTTGAACAAAAACTGATGGATGTGAGGGAGCTAGCAATGCAGATATATGAGGGAAGGGTGATCAAGGCAAAGGGAATGACAAGTGCAAACACAGGTGCATGTGCTTTCCCGGCACATTAAGGACCAGCCTAGAAGTCATTGCGGCTGGAGTGGAATGAAGGAGAAGTAGTGGGAGATGAGATCAGAAATGTAGGAGGGAACCAGACCACTATACATGCAACACGTGAACAAGATGTGGCCTCTGCTTCCAATGGCCTTGTGGTCTAAGAGGAGGCACAGATGTGAGAGGGTATACTTCAGTACATTGCAGCAAGCACCAAAATTAGGCAGGGGGTGCAGGCTAACTGCACCCAGGCAGGAGGGTGGGCCTGGTTAGATCTCTACTTGTCTGTGAGCTCTTTGAGGGAGCGATGTATCTTATTCATTTTGCATCCTGGGTGACTTTTAGACTGCCTGGCATATACCTTTTGTATATATTTTTGAATTCACTTTGAGTGGTTGAATTACAGATAGAATGGGCACAATGTATGAGGAGGAGCAGGATTTTCCTTAATCACAGACAGAGGAGGCTTAGGGAAAGAGATTAAGGAAAATAGGAAAGGCACAGAGGATTGAAAAGCCAAGAGTTCAATCTCTGCAGTCTTTTCTGTACTCAGTACTTTTTCTGTCCTTGGCATCATTGCTTTGGTGTTGTAAAGTATTGACCACATAAACTGCTATAAAGGTTTTTTGAGAGGTAAGCATAAAGTCTATATTAGTTGCGTCATCTGCAGCATCAAGGTAGTTGATTATTTTACTGCAATGTAGGGGTTTGATTTACTGGCTTATTTGTGCTGTTTTTTCCCCATGTGGATGGTTTTGTGCTTGTCTTTATGCTTTTTCTCTACAGGGTACTCAAGGAACACCAAAATGTAAAATGGAACCACACCATTGTATAGCAGCTGTAGACAGATATCAGTGAGGCTGATAATTTGGATTTTTCTATTGCAACTGCTACTGCCATCTAGTATTATCTAATACTGAATGGCTCCTTCCATGATGGCTTCTTGAATTGTGAAGTAGAAATTTGGTCCCTTATGTAACCAAGCACTTACATTATTTAATTAAGCAAGGTGCTACATGAATCAACAAAGCAACACAAGCTGAATATCAGGAAAACACATTTCAATTAGTGACAGCAGGACCACTGCCTGAGGGCCCTATTCATTGGGTAGAAAATATGACAATGCCAGAGAAAAATGCAAATCATTTTTTATAATATTCTGTGTGCTGAACTGCTAAATTAATATTTATTAGTAATCTTAGACTCAGTAGTCTTTGCATATACATTTTACTTCCTTTCCTTTACGTTTCATTTATCAATAAGTTTTTGGAGTCCCCGTGGGTGAAAATGTTGGTCTGTTAAGGATTTAGAAAATCTAGTACAAGTTTGCCTGGGCTCGGAAGCTTATTAATCTAGTTGAAAAATATGTATCTGCCACTGTACTAGGCATTAAGCATACAAAAGTGAATAAAATGTGAGGTCTTTAAGCTCTTTCTGAACAAGAGAGAAGCCACAAACTATCATAGAGTGTGATACGGCCTGAGATATAGAATATCTGAGAGAACTTTGAGAACCTACAGGAAAGGGGAGGTCTTCTAATGAAGTCATAGACGATGCTTCCAAGGGAGTTTTTGTTCAAATGGAGGAAAAGGAAAAGGGATTCTAGGTGAAGGGAATAGGATGACCCAAGGTCTAGGAGTTTGAAAACGTTGGCACTTGAAGAGATGCATACAAGAATGCTGGGCTGAGGGATTTGCATTTGTCCCATAGGTAGTGAGAAGCCAGGAGAGATATGTGATATTCGAGATTCCTGTGGATGAACCATCCAGGTGAAGACATCAGTATACAGTAAGAGTCTTAACTTCGACTGCAGGTCTAGAACTCACAAAGGAAGCTGGCTTGATAACATCCCCAAAGAAGAGAATTTACATTGAAAGAGAGGAAGGCTGATGACAAGACATTAGAGAAAAGCAATATTTTAATGGGTAGGTTGAAGAAATGATATCAGAGAAGCCAGACTTTGTCTTGTGTTTGGAACAGGCCTGCCAGTAGATGCCTATAGTGAAAGATAAATAACAATAAATGAAATGCTTTTATTGTTAATAAAAATGTTGATGATGATGACAATGATAGTAGTAGCTAATACTTATTGAGCACCTACTCTGTACTGGGCACAGCTCTAAGAATTTTTCATTTCATCCTACAATAACCATATGAGATAAATAGTACTGTTACAATATTGTTTTCGTTTGACAGATAAGGAAACCAAGATGCAGAGGCTTTAAAGTCAGTTGTCCATGGTCACACAGCTAATAAGCAATGAGTTTAGGACTTCAACAGTCTTGCTTCAGAGTTTACACTCCCTATCTGCTATCGTATCTTTTAAATAGTTTAACAGCTGTTTGGGAGCTGTCTTATCAAAATTGCTCTCTCAACCGGGTGCAGTGGTTCACACCTGTAATCGCAACACTTTGAGAGGCCGAGGCGGGAGGATTGCTTGAGCCCAGGAGTTTGAGACCAGCCTGGGCAACATATTGAAACCCCTTCTATTAAAAAATTTTTTTTAAAAAAGTGCTGTCTCCCTGGGAGTTCAAGGTTTCAGTGAGCTATGATTGGACCACTGCACTCCAGTCTGGGGATGGCTGAGGGAGACATTGTCTCCCAAAAAAAAAAAAAAAAAAAAAAAAGAGCTCGCTCATACCCAAAGTCAGAGTCAAAGTCAGGGCAATAAAGGTTTGAGTGGTCAAAGTCACATGAAAGTAGAGCTTCAACAGATTGTTTTTCTTTAGATTTTCAAGTCAGCATGAGGTTGTCTGATACAAACATAGCCACCATGGTTAAGTGGTTCTATTTCTCAGAAAGCCCCCTTGCTTCTTGTAACTACCCCTTCCTTTTTAACAGACCAGCTTAGCCTGTTCAACATGAGTGAGCCTTGACTATTCAATATTCCACAGGCCCCCTATAGGGCCTGTTGGTGGCCATGGTAGGGGCCATAGTGGACTTGCTGATCCTTGTGATTATTGAGTACAAATTTAAGATGCACATGGCTGAGGTTGGTGGTAGTGAAGGTGAGAAGATACAATAGCATGAATCCAGGAGGTGGAGGTTGCAGTGAACCGAGATCGAGTCACTACACTCCAGCCAGGGTGACAGAGTGAGACTCTGTCTCAAAAAAAACAAACAAAACAAACAAACAAAAGATATAGCAGCAGGTGGTAACTCTTGTAAAAGACTGTAAAGAGAATGGACTAAAACTGAATGGGGGTATAGGGTGCCACCTTGGCAGGATTTGACTGAGCCTCAAGGTTTGTTTGTTTTTTGGTGATTCTAAGCTGACGGTCTCATAGGGAAAAAGAATAAGAGAGCACATTCAGTCTAAAACCTAAATATACTCACTATCAGCGTAACAGGAATACAGAATAAGGAGAAGTCCACAGCACCTGGAAAAGTCAGAAAAGACTTTGTCAAGGGAAAGGGATTACAATTGGATAGGTGGAGGAGAAGGTAGCTTGATCAAAAATATGCTGTTGGGAATACATATTGTAAAAACAAAAGATAAGGAGACTGGCCCAAGCATCAAGTCAGATGTGTGAAGAGGGAGGTGGGAAATGAAGTTTCATAACTAGAGTGAGGTCAGATTTTATGGGGCCTTCAAAGGAGTTTGATGTTTTAGCCATGGGAAAAATGGAGCAGGTGGGAATGCTTGAACTAGGAATTAATGATGAAAGAGGTGTTTGAAGGTCATTAATCCTAATATGTTGGATTGGAGAGAGTCTGCAGGTAGGAAGGGCAGTAGTTAGAAAACTGTAATTATCAAGTGTTTGAGATGGATTAAGGCCTGAAGGAAGATATGGATGGAGGGCTGAGAAGCAAGGAGCAAGGCCAATGGGCAGTATAGTTAGATGAAACAGAAGGGAGACTAAAAGCAGGTTCCCTATCTTGCCTTGAGGATTAGCAGACTGAGGACATCACCAATGAGGTACTTAGGAAGGTAAGCCTATTTTCATTGTTAGTTAGAAAACTATTTTTTTTTTCTGAACTGATTCTCCTAAGAATTTTATACTGTATTGTTTCCAAAATGTGCATCATTCTGTCTTTGAGATCAGGATGCATCTTATACTTCTGCTGGCCAGGCCGTAATTGTGATGTCGTTGCTTTTGATTGTGGATTTGTACCAGAACTTGCAGAATGGGGGCCAGTGGCTCCGAAGAAAATCTCGGAGATACTATGGGATTGCTGTTTGAGGAGATGCTGTCGTATCTCCCTCTTGATGGCAGAGAGAATGATTTTGTGTGGAGAAGCACAGAAACTGAAAACACCAAGTCACAATTTGTTTAGTAGATTCCAACTGCAAATAAAGAAAGTTTAGGGATACCTTAACCAATTTATTTCTTTGTCATGTAGGTACAAGAATATATATTACAAAAAACAATCTGGGCCAGTTTAAAAGTGCATTTTAATAAAGATAAAATAAAAATTTTAAGTGATAAGAAAGTATTCTTTCATAGTTTAATTGGCCTTTATTTCATTCCCAGTACATATGGCAATGGGGTATCTTACAATCAGTGGCATTTTTAAATAAATAAGGTAAAATATCCAGGACCTACTGCATGTTTGAAATTTGCTTGCTGGAGTTTAGAGAAACGAACATTTTAAAGATTTTTTTTCTTTAGACAGAACCTTATTTCATTTGCCAAGGCTGACTGGACTTGGATGCTGCCCACTAGTTAATTTAGCGTGTCAAAAAATAAGAATTCTGTGTCTGGGCTTCACAGTCTGTGAAAATGAATGCATTATTGTAAAATGTGCGCTAGTCTAAAAAGTGTGTTGCCTTCCTAGAAGTCTGAGTAATGTCTTACACGTAATCACCCTGCCCGTCTTCATATGGACATAAGTCCTATAGTGCTTGAGAAATGGAAATTATTTGACTGCATCAGCCAGTACTTCGTACTTCTGGTTATTTTGAATTTTTCTAACCAGGTGCTGCTGAGGTTGTGGCCTTTTCCCCACTTCCTCTCTCATACATATATATGAGTGGTGTGTTCAGTGAAATTTTCTGACATGCAAAAGAAGTCCTTAAACCAAAAATGATGATGATGATGATGATAATAACAACAACAACAACAACAACAACAATAATAATAATAATGGGACAACTGACTTAGAAAACATTAGTTACCCATTCTCTTTCCTTCTCAAGGAGGAATGACTTCAGCGACAATAACAATCTGTGTCTTTCGGCCCCAGTTTGAACTTACCCATTTTGAAACAGCTTGCACTACTAGATTGGTTCTTATAAGTTTTGAAAGTTCTTAATTACAAATTAAATCTTGATCCTGTAACTTGGTAGTAATTGTACCATCTATATATAACTTTACGATTTTCAGAGGACTTTCTTCATTGAAGGCAGTATGAAGCAGGAAGGGCAGGCATGGTGCCACTTTACAATTGGGGATGGTGCCACTTTACAATTGGGGAAACTGAGACACAGAGAGATTAAATGACTTGTTTGGGTCATAGCAGTTAGTAGTAAATGTCAGAGGAGGGATGGAACCTAGATTGGGTGACTCCTTGTTCAGTGCTCTTTTATTTTTACTTCTCTTGTTCGTATTGAATTGTTTCAGAGGTTGGAATTAGGAACAAAATAAACCTATATCCCATTTTATGACTCACCATCCCTCAGACATGTGAAGGCAGCAATCATGAGTTGTTGCTTGTTTTCCAGTCAAACATGTCTCTTTTCCAGACTGTAGTAGCATGGAGACCCCCTCAAAGGTCCCTGATGCAACAGAGGTAGAGACATTTACTGGAGTCAGAGGTCAGCTTTCTTACCTGTGAATTGGCCAAAGGCATCTATTAGGCTTTGGAATGTTAATTATTTCCTGCATTTGTCTTTGGCTAGCCTTCTCTAAATGCACCATAAAACACCTGAAAAGCTACCAGATGATGTTGTTTTTGAGTTAGGTCACCAACCCTCGTCAGGATCTTTTAGGCATGCCTGGAACATTGGTTGACAAAATCCAACGAAATGGCCACCTCTGTTTCTCTAGCCAGTGAGTCTTAATAGGAGGTGAGCGATGGGCATGCCTTTAAAAAAAAGATGCCTGTGCCTCATCATATAGTTACTGAACCAGAAATGTGGGGAGGAGAGCTCAAAGATGGATATTATGATGGTAAATACATTTGGGAAATTCTAATGTATCCCTGAGATACCACTGTCATACTACTAAAGCCTAAAATGACATTTAAAAAAATGCTACCACCTATCTTTATTGGCTCATACAAATCTTGTCATCATTTGATATTGTCATGACATCCCCCAGAATTATAACTGACCCAGGTCTCCCTACACTCATGTATATATTCATTCATTTATTCGTTCATTCATTCAACAAGTATTCATTGAGTAGCTGGTACGGTGGATAAGGTAGTGAATAAGACAAAGTTTATATCCCACAGAGCTCATATTCTAATGGTTAAGAAGGCAACAAACAAATAAGCAGAAACATCTCTTAAGTAGTAGTAAATGCTACAAAGAAAGATGAAGCTAGGTAAGGAGATATAGAATAATGAATAGGGGGTTGCAAGCTACTTAAACCGAATGGTCAGGAAGGCTGAGGTGGTGACATTTGACAGTCCTAAATAAAGTGAGGGAGCATAGGAAGATCCAGGGTGAACGGTAGTCCAGGCAGAGGGAACAGCAAGTGCCAAAGTCCTGAGGACAAATTTGAGCTGCTAGCTTTTGTGTTAGTTTAAAATAATTGTTTGATTTTATAAGACATGCTAGTCTTTCAGAAATACAGAATATAATTGATCAGGGCCTGAAGGATGAACTCATTTTCTTCTGTTAGCTCCAGGTACTTCTTAAGAATACTTAGTCTACTTTTGCTGTTTGCTCTTTGTAGACGACAATGCAGAAGTTAGATGCATCTTCTATGACATTTTTGGGCTTGTGTTTTAAGAGAGGTACATGGTCTCTTTGGGGGATCTGGAATCTTCCTGAGAGTGAGTCAGCAAGATTGGTGGGCCCAACACTGGCACGGTCTCAGCCAAATTCCCTGTGTAGCTTCTGACAAATGCCAAACAACTGGTAAATATCCACCCCCTACTGAAAGCCAAGGACAATAATATTCTTTATTTATTTTCTGGCTCTGAGTGTCTTTTCTTTTTGTTTTTGCAGCCTAACGTTTTTGTCATCTTTGGCATTTTTCACAGGCTCCAGCTCATTCCTGGCTTTAGTTGAACTTTTCTGACATTCTTCATATAGGTCAGTGCTACTCTTATATTTCATTCTTTGTTATATGATTCTCCTTCCATCTTTTATGTGGTTGTTTTGAAGCCTGAACCCCTCAGAAAATTTCCTCTGTGACCACATTATTTTCTCTGGAAGTCTGCTCTTTTGTCTCCCCTCTGCAGCTGTTTGCAAGTGTGTGTATGTGTATGTGTGTGTGTGTGTGTGTGTGTGTATGTGTGTGCCTGTTTGAAATGTCGTTTTTTAGAGGCTGATTCCTTTCTGAAGTTGGGAGATTCCTATTTAGAACTTCTGAGCCTAACATCATGCTAGGTTTACTTCTAATTTTAATAAACACTTTTATTAAGATCCTGTCTTAGTTCATGTGCACTGCTATAACAAAATACCTTAGACTGGTGGGTAATGTAAAGATAATAGGAATTTGTTTCTCACAGTTCTCAAGGCTGAGAAGTTCAAGATCAAGGCATGAGCAGATTCAATGTCTGGTGAGGGGTGTTCTCTGCTTCCAAGATGGTGCCTTGTTGTTTTGTCCTTACATGGTGAAAGTGGAAGGGCAAAGGGGCCTAGCTCAATCCCTTTAGCCCTTTTATAAGGCACAAATTCTCTCCATAAGAGTGGGGCCCTCATGGTCTAACCACCTCCAAAAGACCCCACCTCTTAATACTGTTGCACGGAGGATTAAGTTTCAACAAGACTTTTGGAGGGGACACAAACTTTCGAACCATGATATATTCTAAATTTATGTCTTAGTTCAGCTTTTCTCTTTCACAAGCTCCAGGATGACATAATTTATTTCCTCCAAAATTTCTGTCACACCAGCATCACCTTCCAGTGACGACTTCTAAGAATTTTGATAGAGGAGCTGTTAATCTTGTTTTATAACATAGCAATTGAGACCATGGGAAAATCTGGGTTCAAGTCCAACTCCACTGCTTACTCTCTGAGTTGGCTGTAGGCAAATTGTTACGAAGACTGAAATAGTGCACACCAAGTGCTTTAGGGCTGTGCTTGGTGTATTTTTAGTCCTCGATAATTGCTAGTGGTTACCGTAATCATTATCAGCATCAATATGATTCTGAGAGAAGAAATTATTGTCAAGGTAAGTCAAGAATGAACAGATTCGCTAAACAAGTATCTGGACTGTCGATATTCCCCTAACTATAATATTGTAACTCTGTAAAAATATTTCTAATCTATATTCAGAAAATATCCTTCACACTTTCTGTTCCTGAGAGTTTCAATGTCTTTTTATACAGCAGTTTAACTATCCTCAACTTCTCGCCCCGAACTTACATATTCAAACATTCATCAAGATGTTCAATAGAATAAAGGGCCTTACCAATATCAAAGAAGCACCCTTTAAAAGTACTCTGTAAAAGTACCCTGTAATTTAGAAGACAGGTAAACGATGACATGATCACATAAAATCCTGTTGTTGTTAAGAATGATTACTACTCCTTCAAATATATACAAAATCACTTTTAAGTTGGTTAGACTTTTGAATAAGGAGAGAGGAATGGCTCAACCAGTCATTTTAGAATAAATAATTATCCCATGCTGATAGAGGAGAATGGAATAATCTGAGAGTGATTGTGGGAGTTTGGACTTCAATTTGAAATATACAATGAGTTGTTCATGTTGAAAAACTGACCAGGATGAAAGAATGTTGGAGTTATTAGATAATTCTCTTCCGATAGAAGCTGAGCTAAAAATAAACTTCCTGTTTAGTTTCATTCCTTTCAGCTAAAGTCAAGACAATGCATGTCAAAGATGTCTGTGCTTCATTCATTCATTCAGCAGTTATTTATTGAGTATCCACTGTATATCAGGTACTGTTCTGGGCATTAGAATTACAGAGGTAAATGCAAGGTGCCTGCCTTCATGGAGTGTACACTCTACAGGAGGGGGTTAGATTTAAGTGAGAGAATAAGTCAGAAAGATAATTTCAGATAGTGCTAAGGCTTGTGAAGAAAAGAGAACAGGGTAATGGAATGGGTAGTACAAAGAGGGAGGAAATGAGACTCTTAGAGACAGGAATGATGATAAGTTTCAGATCTGGGGAGAGTTCTCTGAGGGGAAACCGGATTTTATATTTTATCCAATATGGATTGAGAAGCCATTTAGAGGTTGCAAGCAGGAGAGTAACATGTTCTGGATTTCATCTCACAGCAATTCCCCTGTCTTCTTAGGATAATGTATTGGAAAGAAATCAGACCGAATGTGAGGATGCCAGTTAAGAGTCTGGTCCAGGAGAAAAAGGGGGTGGATTGGACGAGAGTTGGGGAAGTGGGGATGGAGAAGAGTAACTAGAGTCAAGATTTATTTTGGGTTCTGAAGTGACAGGAACTCCCAATAGACACAGGTCTGTGGGGTGGTAAGGTAGAGTGATGTTTCTGACCTGCCTATCTGGTGGAGGGTGGAACCCTTTGTTGAAATTAGAAAAGTAGAGGAGCTGGCTTTTTGGAGAGAGTAGATATAGAGAGTGAGGAATGAAAAAATAAAGTTGGGGCTTTAAAAGCTTACGAGGCATCCACGTGGAGTTGTCAAATAGTCAGCCAGAGGGATAGTCAAAGCAAGAGGGAAATTGGGGAGCATTAGCATGTTCATAATATTAATGTTATGGGAATAGGGGAGATCAACAAGGCAGAGCATAGAGAGAGAAGAAAAGAGGACACAGGACAAAGCTCTGGAGAAATTAGCTTAATTAGTGGGTAGAGGAAGAGGAGGTTGAAGATTGAAAAGGAATAGCAGAGGGGTTGAGAAAACCGGGCAAATACTTTATTGCTAAATCCAAGAGAAGAGCTTTCAGAAGTTCTGAAAGTTGTCCACCATGTACTGGGAGATTAAGAAGGGGAGAGCAGGAGAGGCCCATCATAGTGGCCAGATGGAAGTCATTGTGCTGTAAGCAAAAGTGTTTTGAGTGGGGTGTAGGTGGGTGGAGAAAAGATTGCAGGGAGTGAGAGAGTGAATGGGACGTGAGGAAGCAGATGGAGATGGTGAGCGTACATAGTTCTTCAAAGAAGCTGTGAATGGGTGGAACCTGGAGGGGATGTGAGTCATCACAGAAATATTAGACATTTCTGAGATGGCACCTGAAAGAAAAGTTGACCTGGGAGAGGACTGGCTGGCATATAGTAAGTACTCTGGGGTTTAAAGGGTAGGAATGGCTTGAGGTAAAGGTCTCTGACCTCTTTTTAGCTTAGGACAATCTCTTTTCCTTCTTTGTTCCTCCCAAGTGGATGTTGTTTGACCATCCACTCATGACAGAAACTTGCCTGTCCTTGCAAATTTTAGTAACATGAGCCAATAAATTTGCTTATATTTTTATGGCATAAGATGTTTGCCATAGAGTCTTTTTATTGTCTATATGTTACATATGTCTATATCTATGTGATACATATCTACATAATCATATAAATATGTTGTCTACATGGAGTTTCTTAGAACTAAGAAAAAGTATAGTTACTCTACAGTTCACTCTAATAGCCATCTAGACTAAGGAAAGAGGAGAATAAATGAAAAAAAAGTAATATATTTTATTATGGTGTTGTTTTTAGATAGCATATATAGCATTTACTTTACGAGTTCAGTGTAAGTTAACAAACATTTAGAACATGAAATGAAATCAGAGCTCATCTGGTTTAGCTTCATTGAGTAGAGGAAATGGATGCCTAAAGGGAGCAAATGATGCATGGAAGGAAAGGACCCAGGACCTGGCTTTCAACTTAGGAACCAGGGCTTTGGAGTCACACAGACCTGGGTTTCAGTTCTGCCTTTGCCATCCATACCCTTGAAACTCTGGGCGAATTATTTAGCTGCTCTGTGTCTATTTTCTAATCTGTAAAATGAAATTATAAGGCATTGATCTTATAGTTATGAGGCATAGATGGTATTGCAAATTAACTAGCAAGGCGTCTAGCATATAGAAATCCCTTGATTAGTATTAAATCTATAGTGTCCCAAGACCTTGAATGAATTAGTAGTAAACTGAAAAACATGAAGATCATCCTAGTATATAAAAATCTTCACTTTGGGAGGCCGAGACGGGCGGATCACGAGGTCAGGAAATCGAGACCATCCTGGCTAACACAGTGAAACCCCGTCTCTACTAAAAAATACAAAAAACTAGCCGGGCGAGGTGGCGGGCGCCTGTACTCCCAGCTACTCGGGAGGCTGAGGCAGGAGAATGGCGTAAATCCGGGAGGCGGAGCTTGCCGTGAGCTGAGATCCGGCCACTGCACTCCAGCCTGGGCGACAGAGCGAGACTCCGCCTCAAAAAAAAAAAAAAAAAAATCTTACTTTCCTCTCTTGTCTTCTTACTGTTAGTTTTTGGGTAAACCAGTAATTCCATGTTTCAACAGAAATTATTTGAATTTCTGTTGATTCATGCGAAGTTATAAGAAATAACACAGAAAGAACTTATGTACAGTTTCCCCCAATGGTAACATTTTAAAAAACTTAATAAAATATCACTCAATAATTTGATGTTATGAACCACAAATATTTTACTAGTGCTAATATCTATTAAAATATCAGAAAATTCAATTTTTTATAATTTGGGACTAAAGCAATATCCTGAATTTGTATATGTGATGGAATCATTAGACAAATGGATCTAGTGCAGCAGACTGCTGACTTTGCTCTGACTTAGTGACCTTGGCCAAGGCACTTAACTTTTATGCTCTAGAGCTAATTATAAATTGGGACAAAAGTACCCATCTCTACTTAATTTGGGGGAGTGTTCCAGATTAATCAGATACTGTGCATGTGTATCCCCTGGCTATCTCTCCTATCACCTTTCTTTATATACTGTTTTGCTTTTCCTTCTTTGCCAACCCATAATGATTTTCTCAGTTTTTAAAGCACACCATGTTTTATCTCATTTCTATACATTTTCTAATGCTGTTCCCTCAAGTCTATCTTATTCCCTTCCTACCCTGCTTCCCAACCTATACATACACTTATTCTTTCTCCTTCTCTTCTTTCCTTCCCCACCCCCCCAACTCCTACTTAATTTTTGAAATCACAACTTTTGCAAAATCTTCAGGGGAAGCTCTGCATAACCCCCAGACCAGATTAGGTCCCGAGGATGTGTTCCCTTAGCATCCTGGGCCTCCATTCACAGCACTTTACCCCATGTCCTTATTGTGCTTTGTCTGATGTCTGTTTTTACCAGTATGTGAAGTGAGGGCAGGGAGAGGATTGCTTTATTCACCACTTCATTGTACTTATCACAGTGTCTGCCACAGAGTGGATGCCCAATAGATACCTATTGAATGAGTGAATGAATACATTTAATAAACACACGCTAGCTTTTTTGGAAGGAAACGCTGTGCAGATCAGGTGGAATTGTGGGTGGTATTTCTATTTAGTATGTGAGTCATCTATATTGAAGGCTGTTAAATGTTTAAAAATATATCTTTGTATGGTAGTTTGGTTTTCGTTATTTCTTTCTTTTGTTTTCATGTCAGAATTACTGTGTAATTATGTCTTGCAAAACACCTCAAATGGTGGCCAAGATGAATTTTTACAGGGAAGGCAAGCCTAAAATAGACATGAATGTTTACTGTGGTGCATTAAAGCATTGAAGAGTTGTGAATGTGAAGCTCTCACCAGTCTTTAGTAAGCATCATGTTATCTTGGTACAGGAAGCAAGTTGCCACTTCTTATTTTGCCTCAGGTGGTGAAAAACTTCCCATTTTAGGCCAATTGAGGTTGTATGTGCTGCCTGTGAATGCCAAATATGAGTCTTAAACTCCAGATATGTGGCTGAGATAAAAGTAATGTTAAATTGTACTCTCTGCTTTGGTGTCTTGTACTGACTTAAAAAATCAAAGTAAGAAGAAATTTTTGTACCTATGTCAACTGAGATTTCACTTGTTTTTTTCTTTTTCCTCCTGTAGAATAGGACTTACAAATGTTCCCCTTTGGAGTACTAACCTTGATTGATCCCATTGTTCCTGCTTTTTGCTTTCTTTGTCTCTGGTGTTGGGATAGCCCAATAAAACCAACTTTCTTCTATACTCAGCAATTGCATTGGGAGGGAGGAGCAGAGACTGCTTTCCTTGTTTCATTTCCAGTCACTAAGAGGGTATTTTGACCCTTGAGGAGTATATATCAGAGATCCTAGATGCCTAGATCCTGTAGTTGGTTTACTATCAGAATCACCAGGCAAGCTTTTAAACAGTGCAGATTCTTGGACCCATGCCCTAAAATTCTTATTCAGTAAGTTTAGGGTGGGACTGAAAATCAGACTCTTTTTGATGATACTGATGTATAACCAAGTTTGGAAACTACTGTTTGGGAATCCCAAATGCTTGAAAACCTTTGTGAGTCTTTGGTGTCTTTGGGCTAATATTCCAAACCTTGAGCATGATCCTTTGTGGTCTGACTTCTCCTGGTCTATTGCTCTAGCTTCTTTTCTGCACATGGCCCCCTCACACTCTTCTACTGAGCCAAGCTAACTACTTGTAGGTTACTGATCGCTCAATGGATTTTCTTAACTTTTGGACATGGTGGAACATGTCTTGCCCCCTCCATGTCCTGGGTAATTCCTATTGTCTTTTGGACTTCTCTCACCTACTCTGATTGAACTGGGCTTATCTGGGCTCTCCTGGTGCCTTACCTCTTTCCTTTCCTTTCCTACTTATCACACTATATTGATTTGTCCTGCACATAGTGAGGATAAATAAATAGTTATGAATGAAATAAGTTGCTTGCTTAATTTTCTGTATTTCCTACTGTATTATGAGCTCCTTTAAATAAGACCTTCATCTTTTCCACTTTGTAGGCCTAGTGCACATGTTGGCATGTGGAGAGCACTCAACAAATCATAGTTAAACATGTAAATTAATAACTGTTATTGAAAATAAAATAATCCTGTCCTTTGGGTAAAAGATCCTGCAGTAGTTAATGTTCTCAGCTGAAAAACATTTGCCTATTACAATAGACATGTATTTTACTGGAATAGAAAAGAACGTGGGCCATAAATGGTAATTGAGATTGGGAATATTAATAGAAAAACAGAGAAACATACAGTTAAATTGTTCTGTATGTATTTTCAAGTGTTTTATTTTATTTTCATATAGGTAATACCATCGTATGTTACAAATTCTAAAGATAAAATAGTACATAGGGAAGAAAGAGTCTCCTTCCTGCCTCATTTCTCAGCTACCAATTTCTCCAACCCAGAGGCAGTCAATGTTTTAGTTTTATACCTTTCACAAGATAAATGGTAATATAGGCTGCAGACTGTCTGTTTGCTTTTTTACTTACTGATTTGTCTTATTGGCAAACATCTATATAAATGAGTGAGTACACAAGGAGATTCCTTTTATCTCTTTCATAGTTTCAAAGTATTCCACTCTATGGATATATTCCAGTTCATTTTACTAGTCCATTATTGATGGAGTTTTTTAGGTGACTGTTTTAAATTCTATATCTGTGAATTCATTTTTTCACCCATGTCATTTTGCACATGCACATGTATATGCAGGAAAATTTTCAGAGCTATATTTGCTACGTCATTGAATGTGTGCTTTGTAATATTACCAAACTGCCAAAATGGGGATTATATCAATTGTTCCATTAATTGTCACCACCAACCTCAAATACCTGGGACCTTGTGGGCTTGGGCCATCAAGCAGATGGTCTTTCAGACTCTGCAATATGTTCTGTAATGTGTACATTTGGTTGAAATGAGTTGAAGGTATTTGAGAGTACCTGGAACTCTGAAGCTACCTTAGCTACCTGAAGCAACCATTGAGGCTGAATTTTTGGAGTGTTAGTGTTTATCTATTAATCATTTATTTAGGGATATTTAATTAATAATTAAAATAATAAAACATAAACATTTTCTCATTGGAGTTTTATCAGTATTTCTGCCATTGATCCTGGGAAAGGGGACTTATATATGATTAGAGTCAGGAATTTGGAAATCATTGGAAGTAACGGCAAAGTTGACAGTTGACTGAAATAATTAAAAGAAGGCCTAGGAGGACATAGTTCTTCCTTGTACACCTACCGGTCATGCCCAGTGAGGAGAATCATTCCTCCTCCTATGCTCTGTCCTCTTCCCAAATAATACAAGGATCTAAATACCATTTAACTACAATCTTCCCATTCTTATATATAATATTACAATTGTTCAGTATTTAACTTATACCTGCTTTCTAATAATCCCCAAATAAACCATTATTACTATTTTGTTGTTTTTGTAGCTAGTCAGCAGTTCTAGGTAGACTTACCAACATGACGACCAGTTTATTTATGTATTATTGTTTTTGCATTTTCCATGTTCCTTCCGGATTCTGTCTGGCTTCTAAGAAGGAGCATCTTTTATGGACAGTTCTATGAGTGATAAAATCTCTCCGTCTTACTTTCTGGAAAATATCTTTGTTTTGCTTCATTCATGAATATAGTGTTACTAAGTATAGAATTCTAAATGATAGTTATTTTTTCTTAGTTCTTAGAAGATAATCTTTTTGGATGTCCTTAGGAGATATTTTTTCATTGCTTTCTGTCATCTTTTGTAGCTGATGAGAGAAGTCTGTCAATGTAATTATGGTTTCCTTGTTGATAATTGTTTTCTCTGTTTGCTTTAACTGTTTCCTCTTTTCTTTGGAAGAGTGCCGTTTTACTTGTTGTGTTAGCTGTGGCATGTTTAGAAATGCTAGAGACCCATGTTTTCCTTCTATTATGGAAAGTTTTCAATCATTACTTTGAATATTATCTCCTCTTTTATTTTTAGAATTTATGTATACACAGCATTGAGTATTCTATGCCTCATGTTTCTTAATGAATCTTTCATATTTTTTATTTCTTCATTTCTCCGTGCTGCATTCTGCATGATTTTACCAGGTGTATCACCTCCCTTATTAACTCCCTCTTTAGTTGGTTTCTTTTTTGTTCCTTTTCAAAGCAACCTTTTATTCCCATAGAGTTATATCCTAGTCCTTTCTACTCATTCACCATGTTTATCTAATAGTCTATTTTAGATTTTCCTTTCTTCAGTTGTGGGAATACAAATTATTGTCTATTTTTATCTGCTTAATCTTCTCCAGCATGTTCCATTTCCTTTTGTGTTTCATAGCTTTTCTTTGTGAGTTCCTCTTCCGCAGGAGTTTTGATAGTTGTTGTTTGTATGTACATTTTTGAGGAGGGGATTTCATGTGTCCTGGCTTCTCATGGACTAGGTGGCATTTTGAGGTCTGTGGCTTTGTGTAGGGATACTGAATGCTAGTTTTCACCTCACGTGGTCCCAAGTTCATTTCTTTTCTCTCCTCATGTGCTTTATGGCCCAAACCCCTATGTTCTAAAGTCTAAATCTGAAGTCCATTTGGACCCCAAGTGTATCAATTCCTGCCTCTTGGTCAGGAATTAAGTGCCTTCTTTGTGTCTATAGCTGGGGTATTCCATTTCTTAGTTTCAAGCTTGGCTTTGTAATGCTTTCTTTGTTGTATTTGCATGCGTCATTTCAATGTGTTAGTAATGTCATTTTGGTTCATCCTATCCTCTTTTCTCCTCTTTATTTCTGTTTTATTGTCAATAACTTCTTCTACTTTCTGCCTTTAGCTTTTATTATTAGTTACTAAAACAACTTTATGCTAACATCAGAGGCTTATAAGAAATAGAAAAATTTCCCCATAATCCCGTATTGAGGCAAAATGATCTATTTTTATTCTCTAGATATCCTTCAAATCTTTATTCATAGGGTGCTGTTGTTACAATCATGCCATATATTTAATTTTGTGTTATAACTCTCTTCTGGTTTACATTTTGCCCATATTTCTTTGTAATCTTCAAATTACCATTTTAATGGCTCTATGATAGCCTCTTGAATTGGTGTACTCTATCATGCTTACAGAGTTTGTTTTCTGTTTTTCATTGTTTACACAAATTTCCGCAGAATATTTTTGCATTTATAGTGTTTGCATTATTTTCTGTGGCTAAAATCTCAGAAGAGAGGATGTTAAATTAAAAATTCTTAACCAGGCATTTCCAATTTGACCTTTGAATGGCTTTTCTCATTTTACAGTGACATTAGGAATAAATTCACACACCGACATAAATTTAATACCAACTGTTTGGGAAGTTCTGTGCATTTTGAGTGGCATAGTGACAAATAGGACCTGCTTCAAGTTTCAAGGAATTTACAGTGAAATAAAGGATATAGATATACTATCAACTTTTATAATATTAGGATAAATGGAACAAGTGGTACAGTCAAAATCTAATCAAAGAAAGAATTTTATAGAAGAGCTTGTATTTCAGCAAGGGATAGAGGAAGGGGTGGAGTTTCCCTGTACAAAGAGAGGCTGGATAATATTCCAGGCTGAGAGAACTTAATGGACAAACAGCCAGAGGTATGAAAAAGTCTACAGTGCATTTGGAAAATATTGAAATCGATGGTGTGACTGAAACAATGGATAAGAGAAAGGAGCAGGTGGGAAATGAAGGAAGGCTTCAACTTGTAGGAGACTTTTGAAGTACTTTGCCAAGGGATTTTGGATGTAATCAGCCAGAATTTTCATTTCTGCCACTAATTGCAAATACTGGTTTAAGAAAAGCATGCACTGTAGAATCATGGTAGCTTGTGGTTGGCAGAACCCACCAGTCTCCTATTTTATAGATGAAAACAATTTCTATGGAAATTAAGAAACTTTTCCAAGTTTACACTAGGAGTGTATCTGAAGGCACACTTGCTCTCTCTTTCAAGAAAAATTTGTTTAGCATCTGTTTGTAACTCAATAGTAAGTGCTTAGAGGATAGAAAGTAAATATAGTATAGGGCCAACTTCTGTAGCCAACTGGGGGAAAAACAAATCAGTAATTGTAAAATGGCAGGATAAGACAATGATAGAAATGGGTAAAGGGTATTTTGAGAACACAGAAGAGGGGAAGCTATTTCAGCTTGGCAAGAAGGATGAAGAGTGGAAGATGGTGGCTCTGTTAAATCGTAAAGGATGGATAGGAAGAAGCTTGCCAGGTATACCCCACCCATGGTGAGGGAAGGGAGTTTCAGTCTGAGCAAAGGCACGGGGTCGGAAACAGCATGGTGGATGTGGGATTCAGAGCAGCTTCACATTGTGGAAGAATCACATGTGAGGCAGAGAGTGGCAGAATATAAAACCAGGGCTAGATGGTGTTTGTTATGGTGAGTAGTATGGGCTTGATGTTTTAGGGCTGCTGAGGATCTTAAAATATTTAAGAGGGAAACTTGGCAGGACTTTCTGATTGACTGGATGTGGGAGTAAGGATGTGAGAGAGAGAGGAGCAAAATATGATTCTCTGGTGGACTTCTTCTTTCCTCTCTAGTTAGTTCAGTTCATCAAGATTTAAGATGGTAGTTGTTTTGTTTCAGTAGAAGCCATGCAGTGTGGTGTCACGTGGCAGTGGAAAAACCAGCATGGGGCATATGGAGACTCAAGTGTTCCTCAAATGCCTGAGAGGACATCCAGGGACATTTGGAGGTCACTGCCAGAGGCCATGCACATTGTCCAGTTTTCAGTGGTTCCTCTTCATTGCTAAGAAGCTTGAAGATATACAGAATGCATTTAATAATTTTCAGAAAACCTTCTTAAGTGGACAATCTCAAATGGACAACAGACAAAGCAGAATCAGAATTTTTTTTTGGATGGTATACCTCATTAGTACAGAATAATTACAACATTAGGTGATAATAATAGCAACTAATATTTATGGAGTACTCACTGTTTTCCATGTAGGGTGTTAAATGCTTTACATTTGTGATCTGACTTAATCCTTACCACAATCCTTACTCAAGGAAACAAAGGCACAGAGCACGTAATTACTTGCACAAGGTCACTAACTCCGTTGCAAACCCTGAGGCATGCCAACTCCAAAGCCCTCATTTATAAACTCCAGGCCATATTGCCTCCCCATGAAGCTGATATGCAGACAAGTGTGGTGCCACTTTGAGATTTTCTGGGTTCAGCTGTCAAACAATGACATCATTAAACCATCCGTGTAAAATAAGAAGTTGAGTCCTCTATATCCACTGTGTTTGAGGAGTGGCAGGATGTGGGATGAAAGAAAGAAATTGGATTGCCTCTGAAGCCCTCTGAATTTCTGATAGAACTACAGCCTCTTCAAACCAAAATTCTAAAATAACATACATCACTGTTTTTCTTCTGAAAGAATTTTCTTACTAACTACGTTAATGTGAGAAGACAAAACCAAACCACTAAAGATAATATTTGAATATTGATAATACTCAAACCTTGTTTGAAATCAAACCACTAGAACCAGAAAAGGAAATGAAATGTGACCATTTAATTCCTCAGCAGAGATATATGTATGCAAACATAATTTCTATAACTGGTGACAGGAGAATTTGATATTGAGGATTTCATGAGTTGGGAAGAGTGATTTCTTAAATGAAGGTGATAAAAACCTGTATAAATAAGACAGTCATGTGTTGCTTAATGATGGTGATACATCTGAGAAATGCATTGTTAGCTGATTTCATCACTGTGGGAACATGAAAGACTGCACTTACACAAGCCTAGCTAGCATAGCCTACTACATAGCTAGGGTACATGGTATGGCCTGTTGCTTCTAGGCTACAAACCTGTACGTGTTACTGTATTGAATACTGTAAAAAAAACCTTTAACACAGTGGTATTTGTGTGTCTAAACCTAGAAAATGTACAGTAAAAATATGGTATTATAATTTTATGGGACCCCCATCATATATGTGGTCCATTGTTTACCAAAATGTCATTATGAGGCTCATGACTGTATTTTATCTTTGCTAAAATAAAACTGTAGGCCTCATACCAAATGGAGAAGATTGGCAATGCAATATCTGTATCTATCTATCTATCTATGGGTGTGGATTATATAATTAGTTTCTACTTAGTATCCTTTGCTTCTTAGAAACTTTAAGTTCCCTCAATTAAAAAAAATTCTTTCTTGATTTCTTTTGCTTGTTAAAGATATTTTGCATGTAAAAGAGCTTTTGTTTTTATTTTCTTTGCCTGGTTCTCCACTCAAAAATTTAATGCCCGTGTGACTTAGAATTCTCAAAAGATTTAGCTTTCTGTCTTTTTACAGATGTGAAGTGGCATAGTAGGATTTGGGGTCCATTTTCCCTCAGCTTCCTATTTCTTGCCAGTAGCTTCATTGCAAAACCACTCTACCATCTGCCCTGCTTCCTTTTTCTATTTCCACCCCCAGTTCCCTCATTTTCTAATTACTCCCAACAGGAGTGACTCAAACATATATTGGAAGCAAGATTCCCATAGTTGCCAAATAGGAGCAGGGAAGTGCCACGTACTAGATTTTCACAAAAGGAGTCATTGTGTATCTGGATTTTCATCTGCCAGAGAAGAAAAGGAATGCTCAAGGAAGTCAAGTCTTAGGGAAAAAAGTAACATAGGAAACAAATTAGAGAATGGCACTTTCACATTACCATTTCTTGTGGTAGTCTTTAGGGCTGTTCATGAGTATATGGCTCCCTTCCTTTCTTGGGCCATAACACAGTGTAATTCCATGCTAGTATAGTTCAGTCCAGGCTCTTCTGCACTCCACTGAACTCGGATATGGCCGTATGACTTGACTTGTTTTAGCCAATTAAATGTGAGTGGCAGTGACAGGTGTCACTTCTGAGGAGAAGCTTTAAAAGCCAATGGCTTTAAGAGCATACTTTGATGTCGTATTTTTGACAGTAGTTGCTCTATCAACTTGAGTCTTTAAGTGACAGTGTGAACAGAGCACCCTCCCCACACCAGCTGACTCATAGGGACAGATAACATGAGCAAGAAAGAAACCTTTGTTGTTTTAAGTCACTGAGATTTGGGGAATAGCATGTATAATCTCATATGGTTAAGAGATTCAGATCTCATAATTCCTCCTATACATGGATCAAAGGTAATGGAAGACTTAAACATTTAAAGTGTTTTTAAAGCATTCAGTCTAAAAGAATGCATTTTGTCTGCATCCATATAGTAGCATCTAACCTATCACACAATAGTTCTGTGTTATATAATAGATCTGCCACTGCTTCAGAGACTGCGAGGGCAGAGATAAGGTCTCGTTCTTTTTGAATCCTGGCACTTGGCACTAGGTATGGCATTTAGTGGGCACTTAATACTATTACATTAGTGAAGAGGACTGAAAAACTGCCTGGCACATGAGAGGTGCTGAATAAATATTTGTACGGATATTAACGTTGTTAATATCTGTACCAAATGTTCAGCACCTGTCATTAAAATTCATTCAGCACCTATAATAACATTAATTAACATTGGAAATTCTTTTTGTACAATCACAAATAATTGTACAAAGTGCATTTCCAACATTTCATCCCCTTGGTAGCTACTGAGCTAATTTTTCAGGCACAAAGAGGCAGTTTAATGTGGACCCTCAAGTTGTATTTTTTCCTGCCACCAGGGCCTTTAAAGCCTTACTTAAGGGAGTATCATTATTTCACCTTTGGCAGGAGGGATGATACATTTGCAGGTAAACTGGTTTGGAGTTTGATGCTGAGCTTGCATCATGACCACCTTTCCACTGGGCATTATAATTAGGGGGAAATTCTGATGCTAAAGCTTGGCCAATGTATAGTTATTAATTCAAGGTTGATTATCTCACCAGGGATTGTGAAGAGTTTCATTTGGTTTTAAAACTGCTTAACACATGTTATTTTGAGGTGTTGGGAAATTACCAATGTGGCTGCTTTGTGTGCTCTCCTTGGTCCAGTGAAAGCTCCACATTACTCCTTGGCCCCTGCCAGCTCCTATTTTATCTGTTTCTTCCCAAGAAGGATTTCAGGCATCTGGGAACATACATGTACGCAAGGCTGTTGTCATAAGGTCCCTGCTCGCCTATTTCCTTCTTCCTAAATTTAGATTCTCTAAATGAAACTTACTTTCCTATGTCTCTGTCCTGTCTAAGCAGTTTCTCCATTGCCCAAAATGCAATTCCCCAGGTTCATTAATTCATTCTTAAATATTTCTTAAGAGCCTCCTCTATACCAGGCATTGTTCAGAGCCTTGTGAGTACAGGTTTCCTGGAACTTGTATTTCATTGGAAGAGACAGATGATAAATACAAAAGTAAATACAGTCATGCATCACTTAACAATGAGAATATTTTCTGAGAACTTCATCGTTAAGTGATTTTATCATTGTAAGAATATCACAGTGTGTCCAGAGTTTGTTCCTTCCGGCGGGTTCAAGGTCTCGCTGACTTCAAGAATGGAGCTGTGGACCTTCGCAGTGAGTGTTACAGCTCTTAAAGATGGCATGGATGTGAAGAGTGAGCAGCAGCAAGATTTATTGTGAAGAGTGAAAGAACAAAGCTTCCACAGTGTGGAAGGGGACCCCAACGGGTTCCCGCTGCTAGCTGGGGTGGCCAGCTTTTATTCCCTTATTTGGCCCCACCCACGTCCATTGGTCCGTTTTAGAGAGTGCTGATTGGTCTATTTTACAGAGTGTTGATTGGTCCATTTTACAAACCTCTAGGTAGCTATGGAGTGCTGATTGGTGCATTTTACAAACCTCTTGTAAGACAGAAAAGTTCTCTAAGTCCCCACTCGACCCAGGAAGTCCAGCTGGCTTCACCTCTCAATAGTATGTACTTAAATCTAGATGGTATAGCCTGCTATGCACCTTGGCTATGTGATATGGTCTATTGCTCCTAGGCTGCAAACCTGGGCAACATGTTACTGTACTGAATAGTATAGGCAGTTGTAACACAGTGATAAGTATTTGTGTATCTAAACATATCTAAACATAAAAAGGAAGAATAAAAATACAGTATGAAAGATACAAAATGGTACACTTGTATAGGACACTTACCATGAATTAAGCTTGTAGGACAGGAAATTGCTCTGGATGAATCAGTTTGTAAGTGATAAATGAATATGAAGGCCTAGGACATTACCATATACTACTATAGACTTTATAAACACTCTGCATTTAGGCTACACTAAGATTATTTAAATTTGTTCTTTCTTCACTATTAAATTAACCTTAGCTTGCTCTTTTTGCTGCGTAAACTTATTTAAAAATGTTTTTAACTCTTTTGTAATAATATTTCACTTAAACACACATTGTACAGGTGTACAAAAATATTTTCTTTCGTTGCATTCTTATTCTATATTTTTCTGTTTTGAATTTTTATTTTTTAAACTTTTTTTGTTAAGAACTAAGACACAAACTCACATATTAGCATAGGCCTACACAGGGTCAGAAACATTAGTATCACTGTCTTCTGTCTCCACGTCTTATGCTACTGAAAGGTCTTCAGGGGCAATAACATGCATGGAGCTGTCATCCATGATAACAATGCCTTCTGGAATACTTCTTGAAGGACCTGCCTGAATCTGCTTTCTAGCTAGCTTTTAAATTTAATTTAATTTTAATTTTTAAATTTGTATTCTTTTAGAGACAGGGGGTCTCATTATGTTGCCCAAGCTGGCCTCAAACAACTGGGCTCAAGCGATACTCCCACCTCAGCCTCTGGAGTAGCTGGTACTACAGTCATGTGCCTACACCCAGTTAAATTTTTAAATAAATAGAAGGAATATACTCCAAAATAACAATAAAAAGTGTAGTACAGTAAATACATAAACCAGTAACATAGTTTTTTATTTTCCTTCATTTTATTATTTGAGACAGATTTTGCTTTGTTGCCCAGGCTGGAGTGTGGTGGCACAATCTTGGCTCACTGCAACCTCCGCCTCCTGGGTTCAAGTGATTCTTTTGTCTTGGTCTCCTAAGTAGCTGGGATTATAGGCGCCTGCCACCACGCCCAGCTAATTTTTGTATTTTTAGTAGAGATGGGATTTCACCATGTTGACCAGGCTGGTCTTCAACTCCTGACCTCAGGTGATTTGCCCACCTTGGCCTCCGAAAGTGCTGGGATTACAGGCATAAGCCACTGCACCTGGCCTTTATTATCATTATTAAGTATTATGTACTGGACATAATTGTATGTGCTACACTTTTATGCAATTGGAAGCACAGTAGGTTTGTTCACATCAGTATCACTGCAAACATGTGAGTAATGCATTGCCCTGTGTCATTATTGGCTATGACATTACTAGGTAATAGGAATTTTCCACTTCAGTATAATCTCATGGGACCACCATCATATATTTGTCCATCATTGACTGAAACGTCATTATGCAGTGCATGACTGTATATGGTAAGTCAGGCAGCTGTAAGTGCTACAGTGAATAGTAAAGAGGGAAGAGGGATTATATTTATGGAAGTAGAGTGGGACAGTGCTACTAATCATTTCAGGACAGGAAAAGCCTAACTGACAAGGTGTTAGGTAAACAGAGCTGAAACCTTAAGGAAGTGATGAAGAAAGCCATGAGCACATGGGGTGAAGATGAGCTGGAAGGGTTCCCAACAGAGGGGACAGCAGGAGCTGATGCAGGAGAGTCCTTGGCAACTTCAAAAAGAGGAAGCAGGCCAGAGTAATTGGGGATCGGAGCAGGGTGGGCTGAAGTGGATTATACAGATCTTGTAGGGCTTTTTGGTCGGTGTAATTTAGTCTTTAGCCTGACTAAAGTGGGAAGCTGTTGTGAGTTTTTGAGCAGAGGGTGCCTTAAGAGGCTGATGTGGTAAGAACAGACTGTAGGGTGGCCAGAACAGAAAAAGGGTGACCAGTTAGGCATCTGTTAGATAATAATTCAGGCATGAAATGAAGGCATTGACTTTCAATACTCAGCTCAAGTGTTGACTCTAACCAGGAAGCCTCTCCTAACTCCCCTAGGCTGAGTTGAGTCTACCTCATTTGAGTTTCTGTAACAATCTTACTCTTGAAATGAAGGCTTTCAGCTGAGTTCACTCATATCTGGAAACTGACTATATAGTTGAGAGGTCTCTGAATTAATTTACAATTAGAATAAAGTTTATTTATAGATGATTAAAAGGGTTAACTTAGTATATTATGTATTATGTATTCATTATGTACAAATATATGTGCATTATATTATTAAAACTTAACAATAATTGCAGCAATTACTTAAAACTTTGCCCATTAAAAAGATTTTTGGGACGGGAGTATTTTGATAAGGTTTAAAATTGCCAGAAATGGTAATAATAAAAAGCAGAATGACTCATGATGGGTTTTATTATTGTTTTCAAATTCTTTATAAAGTACCCTGTAATGCCTGTACCCACAGTGAACTGATCTCACTGCCCTGTCTTGGTATATCACTGATGGTAAGATCTTTTATTCAAAGTGCCTTGAGCAAAAGAAAATTTCTTCAGGCACAGTTTGATCCAGGGAGCTCGAACAGTGTCATTAGAGCTCCTCCGAATTATTCCAATCTGTTTTCCATCTGTTTTCCTCTAGGTTGGCTTCCTTCTACACCAGGCTGTCCACTTTTAGTTGCAAGGTGACTGACAGTGACTCCAGCCATCTGAATACCTTTCTCCAGGTCACTGCAGCAAAAGTCCCAAAATATGACTCTAACAATGTCTTGTGCCCATACTTGAACCAATCACAGTGGCCATGGGAATGTGATATTCTAATTGGCCCTTGAAAGTCAGTATTCTAATTCTGACAGGCTTGGGTCACTTGCCCCCATTTGGAGCTGGGTATGGGGTGGGTCCATTTTACATCAATTACATGGAAGTAGAGGAGGGAAGGCAGGCCCCCAAGAAAAATTAAGATTGCTGTCAGCAGAAAAAGAGGAGAGAGATACGGGGTATTCAAGCTACACCGTGTACTACAAGCAATTATTTCTTATTCCTATTCAAAATTCTGTCCTAAAAGCGTTCCGGCTTGGTAAATCAGGTACATAGACGTGAAGTTCTCACCCCTGCATTGATTGCCACTATAGCTTCCTCTTCCTTTCTTAGGATTCTCAGTAGTAATCCCTTCTTCAGCCTCTCACTCACACCCCCACACACAGACACCTTTCATTGTAAGCCCTGCTTTTGCCTCAAGGAGCTTTCATATTGTGTGTGTTCAGTAAAGCAAAACATAATTCCTCACAAAATCTGCATTTTTTAAAATTATACTTTAAGTTCTGGGATACATGTGCAGAACATGCAGGTTTGTTACATAGGTATACACGTGTCATGGTGGTTTGCTGCACCCGTCAACCCATCATCTACATTAGGTATTTCTCCTAATGCTATCCCTCCCCTAGCCCCTCACCCCATGACAGACCCCGGTGTGGGATGTTCCCTTCCTTGTGTCCATATGTCCTCATTGTTCAACTCCCATTTATGAGTAAGAACATGTCGTGTTTGGTGTTCTGTTGCTGTGTTAGTTTGCCGAGAATGATAGTTTCCAGCTTCATCCATGGTGTATATGTGCCACATTTTCTTTATCCAGTCTATCATTGATGGGCATTTGCATTAGTTCCAAGTCTTTGCTATTGTGAATAGTGCTGCAATAAACATATGTGTGCATGTGTCTTTATAGTAGAATGATTTATAATCCTTTGAGTATATACCCAGTAATGGGATTGCTGGGTCAAATGGTATTTCTGGTTCTAGATCCTGAGGAATTGCCACACACTGTCTTCCACAATGGTTGAACTAATTTACACTCCCACCAACAGTGTCAAAGTGTTTATATTTCTCCAAAAAGCAATGACAACAAAAGCCAAAATTGACAAATGGGATCTAATTAAACTGAAGAGCTTCTGCACAGCAAAAGAAACTATCATCAGAGTGAGCAGGCAACCTACAGAATGGAAGAAAATTTTTGCAATCGATCCATCTGACAAAGGGCTAATATCCAGAATCTGTAAGGAACTTAAACAGATTTATGAGGAAAAAAAACAACCCCATCAAAAAGTGGGCAAAGGATATGAACAGACATGTCCCAAAAGAAGACATTTATGTGGCCAACAAACATATGAAAAAAAGCTCATCATCACTGGTCATTAGAGAAAAGCACATCAAAACCACAATGAGATATCATCTCACGCCAGTTAGAATGGTGATCATTAAAAAGTCAGGAAACAAAATTTGCATTTTATTTTACCCTGTTGATGCTGTATAAATCTAGGTCTCAGCAGGAAACATATGGAACACTCAAATTAGGGTAATTCAAGAAGAGTGTAATAAAGGGACTATTTGCAAAGGTGTGGGTAATGTGTAAGAAAAACCACAGGGACATTACAGTGCTGTGGGACTAGTAAATGAAGCTCTGCTTATCTCCCCCAGGTCTAAAAAAGGTTGAGGGAGGAGACAGCCATTGCCATAGCTACCAGACTTGGTGGGGAGACACAGCCAGCTGTGGATGATTTCATAGGAAAGCCACTGGGGTAGTAATACCCTGACATCTCTCTCCTTTAGCTTTCCTGTCTTCTACAAGTGTCTTTCATTGGCAGAAGCCACAGGGCAGGGGATCCCATTGACAGAGTCCGTTCCAGTCAGCCTCTAGAGTGGAGGGCAGGGTTGGCAAGAGAGGAGAGAAGATATGGAGAGGAAGTGGATGTTATCCAGAAAAGTCTATCTCTTTGTCCTCTCAGTATATGTACTTCTCTTTAAGTAACTAGTTCCTGTTCCCTTCACAGAGGACACAGGAAGTCTCATCAGCTATGGCTCTATGTTGGATAATTTTACTTTAGTCATACTCCCTCTCAAACCAGTAGCAAGGGAATAAAGGAATAATGGAAACCATAACAGCTGCAGTTCTTGATTCTGAAGCGTAAGGCATCTACTCTCACCATGACTTCACGTTCTCCTTATCTTCTCCAGCTCCTCAGCTGGATGTGCCTGGATGGCGGTGACCGAAACCTTTGTTCGGCAGAATCTCAGTGTCCCCTACCCTACTTTTTTGGATAGCTTCAGTGTTATCTCGTTCCAAGCATGGTCCTCAATGTTGTATTAGCAATCCAGCTGCTCCCTGGTAATTGGGCTTACTCTGTAAGTCCTTTTCTCCATGTTGGTTCAGTAGTATGATGAATCCAAACTACCCAGGGGCAGTCTTCTCTTCCAACTTAATGGAATTGTGACTGTGTTTCCTGATAGAAGCATTTCTACATTGAACATGAGGACTTCCAAGGTCGTGTAGTCAAGCTCAGGGTCAAAGAGATGAGAAACAAAAATTCTATAAGTGGATAGTTAGTGATTAGGGTTAGAGTTAGGATAAGAACCCTGATACCCCTCCTTGTTCCTGGTCCTGTGCATTCTGGCTGAGGAGGAGATATGTTATACAAAATGCTGTTTATGTAAAATGCTTTTTAAATGCATATAATAAATTCTGTGTGACAGCAGCTCAACCTTGTAGAAGTTGTCTCCTCTCCTAGCTCCCATTGTAATTGAGCCTTTGCTCTAGACACTAACAAGACAGAGAGGCCTGATACAGTAAAGGTGTACTGCTATCCACAGTAAACAAATAGATCCCGATTTTCTTTACTGATGAGGCTGAAGGTGGGAGATGAGGGCATGAGTACATTTGTCTGGTCAGTAGCTACATACCAGGCACCACACTCTGTGTTGATTGCTGCAATAAAAATATCACTTCCGGAGCCACAGTTGTGATTGGCAATATCACTTGGTTCAGTTTATGACTGTTGCTTAACGGTCTTCATGTCTTCAGACTACCTTGTATCAGTCAAGGTTCTCCAGAGAACCAGAATCAGTATATTCCCCAGATAAGCATTAAGCAAACTGGAGACCCAGGAGAGCCACCAGTTTTATATTTTCAGTTCATGTCCAAAGGCCTGAGCAGTAGGCGAGCCAATGGAATAAGGTCTAGCCTGACTCTGAGTCCAAAGGCAGGAGAAGACTGATGCTCCAGCTCAAAGACAGTCAGTTGCAGAGAGTTAGTTCGTCATTATTCAGTCCCTTTGGTCTATTCATTGTTTCAGTGGGTTAAATAAGGCCTGTAGAGGACAAACTGCTTTACTCAGTGTACCCATTCCAATGTTAATCTCATCCAGAAAAACCTCTCTCTCTCTCTCTCTCTCACACACACACACACACACACACAGACACACACACAGACACACACACACAGACACACACTCAGAATGACGTTTAACCAAATATATGGACACCCCATGGCCCAGTCAGGTTGACACATAAAATTAACCAACACACATCTGTCTGACTGTTGCTGAATTAAATGAAGAGAAGATAGGAATTATGCCTACATTCTTTGAGTCCTGGATAGTAACACCAAGCTCTGCAATTCCTCCAGGTGTGTGGCATTGTTCTTAGTTTATTCTACAGGGAGGGGCAGTTTTAGGAGTGTCCGTTTGCACCCCTTCATTGCCTTCATGCAATGAATCAGTAAACCGGTGTGGTGTTTTGCCAGTTGAAAAATCTATCTGCTTCTACCATACAATATGGTACTGGGGAAATAACATCAGGATGGATCTCTGGTGCCGTTGGACCCACTCTGAGATGGACTCAGGCCAAGACTCTGTCACCTGTCTCCACAACCTCCCATTTGAATGGTGTGCCATAGCAATATTTCAGAGAGCAGCTTAAGTCTAGACCCATAGGTAACCTGGGGAAAGCCTGAGTCTTTCTTTCTTCAGTGCACAGTCACCCTGGAAACAGCCATAGGATGCTGTGTGGGAGGCTTGAAGGGTGAGTCACAGCATGCACCTGAGGCAGCATTGTTGGGCCCTCTCAAAGACACCCAACCACTTCCTCTATTGAGAGGCTCTAGGTCAGTGGAACTTGGTAAGAGGTTGGAATCCTTACTGTGGTGACTGCATTAGGTCCCAGCCCACGAGAGTAGAATTTTTTCTCTTCTATATGCTAAGTAGCACCTTAGTAGGTGGTCCATCTATTTCTGTTTCTATTTCTGAGATCATTTAGTCACCACCACAGATTCCTGTGGAATAAGACTCTGATTACCACTCATCCCTGCGGTTGGTTTCATTTACTTTGTTTCTGACAGTTAAATGCCACCAATCAGTTGTTCTTCCTCACTCTTGGGTTCCTTTATCTCCATTAACATCAAAGACACTGATTCCATTTCAGCCACCCCCCTCCCATTTTACAGGCTGCAGAAGAAAGCCACCACACCCAGGACAGCCACCACAAGTTTTCCAAGAGTACTTCTCCTTCCCCTTATGGGAGCTGTGGTTAGAGAATGGCTATTGCTTATCCTGGGTCCACTTCATCACTCCCATTTCTGAGACTTTAGACTTCTTCCTCTCCAGCAGGATCAGCTCAGGACCAGATCATAAATATTTTAGGCTTTGTGAGCCAAGAGACAGAAATTCAACAGGCATTCTTGCCAAAGGCTGATAGTTTTGTTTGTTTGTTTAACATTTAAAAATTGTAAAAACCATTCTTACCTTTCAGGCCATACAGAAACAGACAGCAGGCCAGATGTGGCCCACAGGCTGTAGTTTGCCAACTCCCTACTCCACAGGATGCCACGGAAGTTCAGTTCAACCACATAAACACAGGCCACCCTTGAGTCCAGGCTTTAATTGGCCAGTTAGGTAGATTACTGATGCCACCCCCTGGTACTCAAGCTAAAACATTGAATCCTAAGTCCTGGGTGAGTATATCCCATCAGTGAATTTAATGAGATCAAGCCTTATGTTTTGTCCTCATTGATCTAATGCCTTTGGGAACTGATACCTTCTCTCCTGGTTCTTGCCAATACAGACTGGTGTGAGGTTCTATAAATCTTATGAAAGATTTCTTGTATAAGGGATGTAGGCTGTCTCATATTTCTCCCTCTGGGCTGCACTGGGACCTGAGTCTTAGATCAAGAGGCAGTGAGAGGTGGTAGGAGTGAGTCCTGAGGGAATGACCAGCAGGTTATTATGCATGGAAAAGCTGTTCTTCTTAGACAGGGAGGACAAATCTGTCCCCATGGGCAATAGGATTTTGTGGGTTTGAAGTTTTCATATTTGTCTGTGTCTGCCCAAATGATCGCAATCTAATTATCAGGGTCACATTCCCTTGATATGAAACCCCTGGTATGAGCTGATCATGTACTTGGTGCTGCAGCTCTGCAAATTTGTTAGGCTCTGAGCTTTGTCCTCAGTCATATCTGCCGTGGGACTCTGGAAGATGAGGGGTTGCTGCAATTATACCATCTGAATAGCTACAGGGACTCTCTGATTTTTTTCTATGCATGCTCTCAATTGTACATTCAGAGATTTCAGCTTCTCATTTTCCTTTTGTACACCTTCTAAGGCTGTGAGAAGAAGTCAAGAGACTCGGCAATCTTTATAGTCACTGCTGTAACCAGAACAATTAAGTGCCTCTGCCACTGACCTCCCAGCATCTCCCCTTCCACCTGCATTTCATCTCCTGCCACTGCTAGAAACAACTTGAGTAACTGATGTCACCATTTGTCCTGGATTATTTGTTTTCTGTTTTTTCCTGGCAAGGAGGTTCTACCTGTGTTTCTCAACAACACGATCAGTCTAATCCCAGAATCCCACTTCAGGATCTCAATAGAAAACAGCATGCTCAAATTGGGATAGTTGAGGAAAAATTCGTCAAGGGTTATAGAGGCCTAAACCAGTAACAAAAGGGAGCAGTTTCTGGGACTTGGAGACAGACATAACTGTGGAAAGCGTTGCTGGAAAGAAGTTGGGATCCTAAGTTAAGCAACACAGTCATCACTTTTGACATTTTCCTCTAATATTTTGTGCAGTTATGCAGCAAATTCTATTTCAAAGGTAAACCTTATTTAAAACCCCATAGCATCATATGACTCATATTTTTAACAGTCTGCAAAATCATTATGTCCCTTTATTTAGTTATCCTTATCATATTCTATAGCTGATGGAATTCAGTTAAGCAGCATTTGTTGTCTATTCAAAACTAAATTAATATAGTGAGGATTTATTTTAAGTTTTCATTAATTTTTTTCACAGCATAGCCCTTGAAACTTGAGTTTGTCATTCCATATATTTGCAGGCATTTTTTTAAAGAAAACCATCCTGATTCTCTATTTTCTTACTTTCAAATACCATCACAGTATAATTTATTTTAATCCCTTAGCCTGTGGGTCACTTTTATCTGATGATTGCTTTTATTTAAATTTTTAATTGGGGTTTGTAAACTCTTTTTATAGACTGGAGGACAATAAATAAACTTTTGTAGGATGGCAGGGTGATCTATAGTCCAGGAAATCAATACCTAGTCTTCCAAATGCAGGAGCTGTTCAAGGCAGAAACTATTTTCTTATTTATTTTTGAAGTCACATCAGAGTTCCAAATGTATAATTATATAGGATTCCGTAAGTTAATAGTATAGGCTTATTGGTTTTAAAGAAGTCTTCTTCATCACAATGATATTTTTTTTCAGGTATTATTGAGATGTGTCCTTATTTATCTGGAGAATGGATACACTTTTTTTCTGCCTTCATTTCGTTATTCCTACCTAGTGCTAGGAGATGACAAAAAACCTCATCTAATAGGTGTCACTTATACCTCTTAACATCACTATTTCCAAATATTAATTGTCCCCTGGAAATCCTTTTACTAGGGCTGTTCTTTATGGTCTGTCTCCATTCATCACTTTGTGATTACTGAGTTTTCATATCACCTTAAATCTTTGATGAGCTGTTCCTCAAAGAAAGAAGGTCATTTATCATGTCTGTTTTACTGAAAGAAGGACAAGATGAGACAAAGAGGTATTATATAATTCAGTGTGCCTATGAAGCTTTCTAGGCCATATTCCAAAATAGATAGCATTTTCTTTAATCAAACTCTATATAAAATAAATGAGGTATTGTTTGGTAAGAACCCCCCACCCCACTTTGTGCCAAACTTGTTGGCACCCTGCAGTTTACAGCATGAAAGTCAGCTTCTCTGCACAGTGATTTTTAAGACTGCTAATGGCAATCAGCTGCTCTTAGAGCTGTGCCCCAATGCACTTTATATGCCCTTCTGTTACAGCACTGAACACCTGGTGGTTTGTAATGTATCTTTTTACAAGTCTTTTTCCTTCTGTAGACTGAGTGCCCTGACA
The DNA here is from genome assembly GCF_000951045.1 of Mandrillus leucophaeus. Classification (NCBI taxonomy): domain Eukaryota; kingdom Metazoa; phylum Chordata; class Mammalia; order Primates; family Cercopithecidae; genus Mandrillus; species Mandrillus leucophaeus. Next base: position 824,390 of record NW_012108341.1, on the reverse strand, counting down.
GCAAGGACTGTTCATTATTCACCATTCTGCATACACTCTTATCAGATGGCTTACAAACAACAGAAATTTATCTCTTGCAGGTTTGGAGGCTGGGAGGTCCAATATTCAAGCACTAACAGATTTGGTATCTGGTGAGGGCCAGCTTCCTGGTTCATACATGACCATCTTCTCACTGCATTCTCACATGGTGCAAAGGATGAGGGAGCTCTCTGGGGTCTCTTTTATAAGAGCACTAATTCCATTCATGGGTCGGGGGCAGGGGTGCTCTGCACTTGTGACCTAATCACCTCCCAAAGGTCCTACCTCCTAATATCTTCACATTGAGGATTAGACTTTCAACATATGAACTTTGGGGGGTCATAAACATTTAGTTTATTAAAAAGGGCTGCTTGTTGTATCATGGCCACTGAGTAAATTTTGAGTAGCAATCTTACCTGGTATGTCATTGCATTTATATATGATTGCCACTAATAACTCAAATTACTGAATTTATGATGCATTGATGATGCTGTTTTCCTAGTCTTAGTATTAGTAGCCAAATAGCCCTGGAACTTTCTCAATATCATTCATTCATTCATTCATTCATTCATTCATTTATTCAACATTTATTGAATACCTTACTAAATGCCGAGCTCTGAATTAAGCTTTGAGAATCCAAGAAGACTAAGACTTTGTTCCCACCTTTCCCTTCAGTTTCTCTTTCCTAAGACAGACATAATAAAACAATTGCACCACAACATGATAGATCCTGTCATAGTCAGAGTGGAAACCAAAGGAGATTGAGTGGGACAGGGGAGCTGAAATATGCCCACCAGCACCCGGGGAGAGTGAAACCATGATCTCAAGATCAGCTTTATTTTCTGACCAATCCTCATATACCAAGTGTGGTCAGGAACATATATTTACGTGTCTAGGTGGCCATTTGCATTTCATTTTATGAAACTAAGTGATTATGATGATTAGCTATGGAATTAACATACATTTTCAGCTAAGCAAGTCATTAAAAAGTCCAATTTAGCTCCTCCTTTAGCTTCAGTAAATTAACGTGTTACAGTAAGAGCCTTGTTAATTTGTATGATGCTAGGAAAAAGGCACAAAAATGACCTGATTTGCACTTTATATTTCAGCAGCTATAATTTTGTAAAAATGGGACATGTTGGCCATCTGAAAAGTACTTAGTTGTGTAATTTCTACAAGTCATTGAAAGTAATTATCACATCATAATCCAATGTTTTTCTGATGTTCCTGTGGGAAGTAAAGTATATTCTATCCCAATATGGTTTGGATTTGTGTCCCTGCCCAAATCTCATGTTGAATGTAATCCCAGTGTTGGAGGAGGGACCTGGTGGGAGGTGATTTGATCATGGGGGCAGATTTCCCCCTTGCTGTTCTTGTGATAGTGAGTTCTCATGAGATCTGGTTGTTTAAAAGTGTGCAGCACCTCCCTCTTGTCTGTCTTCCCCCTTCTTTGGCCATGTAAGACCATGCCTGCTTCCCTTTTGCCTTCTGCCATGATTTTAAGTTTCTTGAGGCCTCCCCAGCCATGCTTCCTGTACAATCTGTGGAATTGTGAGTCAATTAAACCTTTTTTCTTTATAAATTACCCAGTCTCAGTTAGTTCTTTATAGCAATGTGAGAACAGACTAATAGAGAAAATTGGTACTGGGAGTGGGCATTTTTACAAAGATATCTGAAACTGTGGAAGTGACTTTGGAACTGGGTGATGGGCAGAAGTTGGAAGAGCATGGAGGGCTCAGAAGAAGACAATGGAGGAAAGTTTGGAATTTCCTAGAAACTTGTTAAGTTATTGTGACCAAAATGCTGATAGCAATGTGGTCAATGAGGTCCAGGCTGAGTAGGTCTCCGATGGACTTGAGGAACTTATTGGGAACTGGAGCAAAGGTCACTTTTGTTATACATTAGGAAAGAGGTTGGAGGTATCATGCGCTTGCCCTAGAGATCTGTGGAACTTTGAATTTGAGAGTGATGATTTAGGGTTTCTAGTGAAAGAAATTTCTAAGCAGCAAAACATTGAAGATGTGGCCTGGCTGCTTCTAGCAGCCTATGTTTATATTTGTGAGCCAAGAAATGACCTGGAACTGGAACTTATATTTCAAAGGGAATTAGAGTGTAAAAATTTTGAAAATATGCCAACCCAGCTATGTGGTAGAAAAGAAAAGCCCATTTTCTGGGGAAGAATTCAAGCTGGCTGCAGAAATTTGCGTAAGTGAAAAGGCACTGAATGTTAATAGCTAAGACAATGGGGAAAATGCCTCAAAGGCATTTCAGAGCAGCTTCTCCCATCATAGGGCCAGAGGCCTAGCAGGGAAGAGTGGTTTTGCAGGCTGGGCCCAAGGCCCTGCTGACCTGCGCTACCTCAGGACACTGCTCCCTGTGTCCTAGCTATTCCAACTCCAGCTGTGGCTAAAAGGGCCCCAGATACATCTCAGGCTACTGCTACAGAAGGTGCCCACCATAAGCCTTGGCAGCTTCCACATGGTGTTAAGCCTTCATGTGCGCAGAGGGCAAGAGTTGAGGCTTGGGAACCTCCGCCTAGATTTTAGAGGATGTATGGGAATGGCTGGATGTCCAGCCAGAAGACTGCTGCAGGGGTGGAGCCCTCAGGGAGAACCTCTACTAGGGCAGTGTGGAGGGAAAATGTGGGGTTGGAGTCCCCCACACAGAGTCCCTCACTGGGGCACTGCCTTGTGGAACAGTGAGAAGAGGGCCACTGTCCTCTGGAACCCAGAATAGTAGATCCACTGGCAGCTTGTACCATGTGCCTGGAAAAGCTGCAGACAATTAATGTCAATCCTTGGCAGCAGCCATGGGAGCTGATCCCTGTAGAGCCACAGGGGCAGAACTGCCCAAGGCTTTGGGAGCCTAGCCCTTGCATCAGGTGGCCTGGATATGAGACATGAAGTCAAAGGAGATTATTTTGGAGTTTTAAGTTTTTTTATTTTTATGTTTGAGATAGAGTCTCACTCTGTTGCCCAGGCTGGAATGCAGTGGCATGATCTTGGGCTCACTGCACCTCTGCCTCGTGGGTTCAAGCAATGCTCCTGCCTCAACCTCCCAAGTAGATGGGATTACAGGCATGCACCACCCTGCCTGGCTAATTTTTGTATTTTTAGTAGAGATGCAGTTTTGCCATGTTGGCCAGGCTGGTCTCAAACTTCTGGCCTCAAGTCTTCTGCCTGCCTCAGCCTCCTAAAGTTCTGGGATTAC
>NW_012108341.1:818255-820212 GCF_000951045.1 Mandrillus leucophaeus | reverse complement strand
CTGATGGACTGAATCTGGGATATAAGAGCAACAGAAGATTCAAGAATGACTGTCAGACTTTGGGCATGAGCAACTGGGAGAATATAGGATGCCATTTATTGAAACCAGAGCACTGAGGTAGAGGTCATTTTGTGGGTTGGGGGGTGGAGATAACTTAACAGTTTGCTCTGGCCATGTCAAGTTAGAAATACCTCTTAGACATCCTAGTGGAGATGCCAAGGAGTCAGTTGAATAAGTAAATCTTAATTTTTAAACAAAGTACAACCAGAGCCAGCTTCATGGGTGGGCAATCCATGCAGTCCCACAGGGCTCTCATACATGGAAAGGTCCCACACTTGATGTAATGGTTTACTGTTGCAGTCTTGAATTCTTAATACATTATTTAGTAAGTGCTCCATATTTTTATTTTTCGCTGGGCCCTACAAATTATGTAGCTTGTCCTGGAAGGAATTCTTTTTGAGGCAGTGGAAATTTGTAAAAGTGTGGGGTTCTGAAGGCAAGGAAAAGAAAGCCTTTTGAGAAGAAAGAGGTTGTGAGAGATCAAGGAACGTGAACACACACACACACACACACAAACAAAAACCATGGGAATTATCAAGATGGAATTTCTAGTGACATCGACAAGGGCCATGTCCAAGGGTGGAATGGGGAGGATAAAAAGCCTGTTGGAATGAACTGAAAAGAGGAGAGCTGCCTTTGCTCACAGTTTCCCCCTGCAGGGAGAAAGGAAATGGGATGATAGCTGGAAGGCTGTGCTAAGTCAAAGCATGTTTTTGAAAAATGAGAGAAATTAAAAAATGTTTGTCTGCTGATGTGAGGGATTCAGGAGAGAGGGAGAAACTGATGATGCAGTGGAGAAACGGAAGAATTACAGGGAAAGTACATAAGTCAAGGACATGGAGGACTGGTGGAGGAGTTGGCTGTAAGAATAGACATGTGATTCCATTTCAGAAGCAGAGAAGGCAGATTTCTCAAGACCATGTATTGAAGAGACTATCCTTTCTCTACATATGTTCTTGGAACCTTTGTTGAAAATCACTCGACCATAAATGCAAGGGTTTATCACTGGATTTTCTGTTCTCTTCCATTGTTTGATGTGCCTGTTTTTATGCAGTACCATACTATTTTGATTACTTTAGCTTTGTAATGTATTTTGAAATCAAATAATGTGATGCCTTTAGCATTGTTCTTTTTGCACAAGATTGCCTTCATTGTTCGGGGTCTAAAAAAGAAAGAAATTTTGTCGTTTGTTACAAAATCGATGAACCTGGAGGACATTATGCTAAATGAAATAAGCCAGGTACTGAAAGACAAATACTGCATAATCTCACTTATATGTCGACTATTAAAAAATAGAACTCATAGAAGCAGAGAGCAGAATGATGATTGCAAGGGGCTGAGGGTAGGGGACAGATAAAGGAGAGCTGTTGTTCAATGGGCACAAAGTTTTGGTGAGACAGGAAGGCTAAGTTCTGGAGAGCTATTGTACAGCATGATGACTATAGTTAATAATAATATATGGTATATTTGAAAATTGCCAAGAGATTAGATTTTAAATGTTCTAATCACAAAAAAAGATAAGTGTGTGAGGTGCCAGATACACTAATTAGTTTGATTTAATCATTCTACCATATATGATATATGTATCAAATAATCACATTTTATAGCATAAATATATATAATTTTTATTTTCCAAATATACCTTAATGTTTAAGAAACAGAGAAGGCAGAGTCTATGGGTTCTAGAAGGTTGGCAATTTGGAGTTGGTTCTAGACCATGTGCTTTTTTTTTTCTTAATGGAATATGAGGTGAGGTCAGCAGCTGAGGTGGTGGGAGGAGTCATGAGTTTGGCAAGAGTAACTTCAGAGAACTGAAAGGTTAATTTACTAGAAAATGGTCAGATTGCTGGGCAATCCTATGCTGAGTTCCAAACATCCATTTGCAGTCAACATCGTC
>NW_012108341.1:813809-817050 GCF_000951045.1 Mandrillus leucophaeus | reverse complement strand
GGTACCTGAGTTAGTGCATCTCAAGTAACCAACCCCTGGGAAGGTGTTTTATTTCTGTAACGCAAATGAGGCTGGATTTTGTGCTCCTGGAGGGGAGATGTTTGTCTTTTATCTCTGTATTGGGGTACCTATTACAGGAAAGAGTATTAAATGAATAAAGGAATGGACCCACAGTGGGGAAAAGGAGCTTGCTTGATATCAGTGTTTTTGAATTTATTACCAGGAATCTCACTTTCTAAAATTGCTAGCACTGTTAAAGTTTCTGACAGTGAAGCAAGCCATTGGAACACATTTGTGATGTGAATATTAGGTGTATTATTATGCACTCAATTTAACTTTTTTATTTTATATAATTTCTCTCCAAGTCGAGATCATGTTCTAGGTAAATGAACAAGAAATTAAGCAGTGTGGAGACGTATAGGTTAGACTCAACTTCCGCTAATGGAGAAGAATGACTTTGGATAACTATTGGCTCCAGTTTCATTTGGGGATCAGGGATTGGATTGGAATTTGTAAATCTAATTGTTGTCTCTCTGTAAAATTGGGAGACCCTCAGGGTTGAGAGCAGATTTTCCTCTTTTGCATCTATTTCAGCACCTAGCCCATTGCATTGTAAATGCTTAATAAATACTAGATGAATTAAAAGTTAAGTATTCTATGTATTCTTTAGAGAAAGATACACGGACATTTTTGCCAACAGCAAAAATGAAGGCAGTAACCATTTCTGGTTTATCTTGTATTCCTAGCATCAGGCAAAATGGTAGGGACATGGTAGGCATCCAACAACTGTTAATTGGCTCCTCCAATCCCCCTTTTTTGTCATCCTTCCACGGAAATTTATTGAATGCCTTCTAAGTATCAGACAAGTGGTTTATATTAATGAAAGAACACAGTCCAGAGGAGCAGTTTTATTTGTGTAGGCAATTACAAAGTAATGGGACACAGGTTATAATAGAAGAATGTAAAATTTCACTGAAGTTCACAGGGAGGAGAACCTCATCTGCTGGGGAGTTGGGGAAGGCACTCCAGGATGATGAGGGTTGAGCTATTGAAGGAGGAATGGAATTTGTCAAAGCCTGTCTAATACCAGGCTTTGAGGGTATTAGAACACACTCCAGTTAGAGAGGATGGCACACACATGTTCTTGGAGCTGTGTTACAGCACAGTACACATTGTAGGGGTAGTTTAGCATGGCTATAGGAAGATGTGGGTAACATAGGGGAAGGAGGTACGGACAGAATTGAGAAACAGGGATTATTCTGGGAGGTTATTAGAGGTCAGAGTTTGAAGAACATCTCAAAACAGGAAATACTGACTGGTATCTGAGCTTTTCCGGAAGGCTGAAGTTAAATTCTACAGGTCATGTCTCAGTAATAGCAGTGATAGTAATAGCAATGGCTAATATTTATTGAGTGTTTGTTAGAGACATGTGCCTTTCTAAGCATGTGATTCATTTAATCTTCATAATAACTTATAAAGTAGATATTGTTTTTATCCTCATTTGACAGATGAGGAAATTGAAGCATAGAGGTGCCTCATTCAAGATCGCAGAGCAAGTCCAGACTTTAACTCAGAGGGTCTGGCTCCAGAATCTGTTCTTAATCACTATATTATATTACAATGCAGAGAATATAGTGTTGCAATGCTGCAAAGTTAATTTATAAAATAATAAAATCACAGCATTAGAACTTTATTCTCACTTTAAATCTAAACAGCAGCATGAATCACTGCTTCTGCCTTTCATATGTTTTTTAATGGCTTGATCATGTGTCTTCCTGATGATTTGATTACGTGAGGAGGGCAAGTTAAGGTCACTGCCACTAGGTCCTCACTGTTGTTGCCCATATGCAAGACCTCAGTAAAAGATGTCTATATGGCGAATGTAACTTTTAGCCAGGTCTTTGCACTACGAGGGTATTTAGTCTGTCTGATCTTTGAAGATATTTATGCATGGATCATTGGCTCTAAAATCCCCCTCTTTATATCCCCACAACAATGCATGTTTTTGTCTAGTGTACTCTTAGAAGGGGCCAGATTTTGTGAACATAGATGCCTGTCCTTCAGAGTTTGTTTATAGAATATGCTCCAAGCATTTGCTTCTCAAATTCTCCACTATTTGATAACAAATAAACCATAATGTAACAGGATTTTCATTTAAGTTTTTCCATTAAACCTTAGCCATGGATTGTGATGGTATCTGGTTGAGGCCAGATCTGAGTTTAGTTTTTACTCTGCTGCTGAAATTGTTGTGTGATCTTGAGCCAATCATTGTACTGTTCTCAACCTCAGTTTCCTCATCTGGAAAATGAGGGTGTTGGAGTAGATGATCAGTGAGCTTTCTCCTAACTCTTAACATTCTCTACTTGTAGAGTTTTTATAATCAAACACGATTGTGTAAAAGAGAGAAAAGCAGTTATCATGGAAACTGTTATTTAATACATAACACTGTTTCTTTTTTTTTTTTTTCCAAGAGAATTAAATCGTTTATTGATTACACATGATAATGGATGATACACAAGCTTCATTCCCATCTATAATTTTATCTGGTACCATTATTCAATTTAGATATATTGCATAGGATGTGCCAACAATCACTTTTATAACCAATAATTCCATGATTTTGCTTGGGTAATCCCTTTTAACAGTGAACTTCAGGTCACAACAGTAACTATCAGTTCAGCTACACCAAGGTTTCCGAAGACAATGGCTTCTCCACCCAAGCAGGTTGTATATAAATTCCAAATAGAACCTGGCATCACCCTGAAGGAATTCTAACTTCACACTTTTGGGGAAGTTTATCAAGATGGCTTCAGAGTAGACTAACTTTACACAGCACATTAAAAAAAAGACATTTATTCAGCATCACGATCAGACTATTACATTTAGCAATCAACAGCATGGGTGCAAAAAAAAAAAAAATCTACATTAAAACCCTTTGTTGGTATGCTTTACACTTTCCACAGAACAGAAACTAAAATAACCTGTTATACAATTAGTCACAAATACAGTCCTCGAGTTTTTTGCCCATACACATGAGTATTTGTCTAAAACATGTCTTCTTTGTAGCAGCTAGGCCCTGCCACCACTGTGCTTGGCTGAGTTCACAAATCTGTTGTAACCTGTAGCTTCCCTGTCACTTCTCTGGCTCTCCTCCCCTGCTAAGCTTTGTTTCCTAATTAAAATCTTCTGCCACTGCCATAGCTACTGCTGCTGCTGGAACCACCATAGCCACCTTGGTTTC
>NW_012108341.1:803377-812704 GCF_000951045.1 Mandrillus leucophaeus | reverse complement strand
TCTTATGATGCAGGCCCAAAGGTCTCCTAATCTTGCCTTTAGAAAAGCTCAGATTTCAGTTCCATCACTTAAGAATTCAATGCATGGAACCAGTTACTTAACTCCCCTGTGCCTAAATTGCTTTATTCTTAAAGTGGTGTTGATAGGCATACTGACCTCATAATGTGGAGCATCAGGCCTGATGCACAATAATGAAAATGTTAATGATAATAATACCAATACTGATAATATTTAAAATATCTAATGTTTATTGAGTTAGTTACTGATACTGTGTGCTAGGCATTACTAAATGTATTAACTCATAGAATCTTAAAACCAACCCTGTGGGGTAAATGTTACTATTAATCCCATAATTAGATCAAGTTACTTACTTGTACCAAGTCACACAACTTGAACGGGGTGGAACCAGAATACTTGTCGAGCTACATAGGCCAATTTCAGAGCCTACACTCTGAACCATTAACGTTTCTCAATAACAACACTGTTAATATATAATTGTGAATAACCAGCATCTTTTATGGTCTTTGCTATAGGCCCAAATCTGTTCTATCCTATGAGGTAGGTGATATCATCATCTCTATTTTGTAGATAAGAAAACTGAGACCTCTAGAGGTTAATTAAAAACACATAGTTGGTAGTATTGGAAGCAGGACTTGAACTCTTGCAGTCTGGCTCCTAAGTCCATGTTTTTAACCACGATATCTCAGTATGAGCTATTATTACCCTATATCCAGTTCAGTTTTGTCTCCATGAATGATGTAAGATGATTATAGCTCCACCCACTAGATGATGTGAGCCTTTGGCAATCTTCTGGAACTCTGTGTTTTGTTTTGTGTTGTTTTGTTTCTGTTTTTGAGTCGGAGTCTCTCTCTGTCCCCCAGGCTAGAGTGCAGTGGCATGATCTTGGCTGTCTGCAACCTCTGCCTCCTGGGTTCAAGCAGTTCTCCCTTACTCAGCCTCCTGAGTAGCTGGGATTATAGGCGCCCACCACCACACCTGGCTAATTTTTGTATTTTTTAGTAGAGACGAGGTTTCTCCATGTTGATCAGGCTGGTCTTGAACTCCTGACCTCAGGTGATCTGTCCGTCTTGGCTTTCCAAATTGCTGGGATTACAGGTGTGAGCCACCGCACCCGGCTGGAGCTCTGTTTATGCTCTTTGTTGATCCCTGTTGTGTGCCTAACCGCCACATTCATTTATGGAAAAGCCAAGCTGCTACACAAGTATTTTGCCATGTCTTGCAAAATAAAGCAAGAGGAGATAAGTACAAAAGTCTTTGAATTTCAGGCTAGTAAGGTCTAAAATTTCACACAACAAATATAGTCTGTAAAACATTTGAGAGAGAGTTTACTTCAGTAGCTCCAATATCTGAGCAATGTTTTCCAAATACCTTAGCACCTACTGATCTAAGAGTGAGGTAGGAGAACTTCCGTAAACATCAGTTAATATTTTCAGCCTTAAGGGCCATAAGGTCTCTGTCATGACTATTTAACTCTGTTATAGTGCAAAAGCAGCCATAGATGATAGTAAACCAATGTATCTGTGTTTCAATAGAACTTTATTTACAAAAACAGATGGTGGCCCAGATGGCCCAGGAGCCATTGCTTACTGACCTCTAGTCTGAGAGACAGATAGCCTACTGATAAAGTATTTAATGTCCATGAATTTTGGGATCAGTGACCTCTTGTAGGTAAATTAAAACAATAGTAATGTCATGTTTATTTTCTCCTTCCCTCCTCATTTTTAATGAGACCTGATCTTGCTGTTCCACATTTACTAAATTAGGTACTGGCAAAATGTGATAGTGTAGGCTTAAGGCTTACACTATTCACATTGCTATCTGCTGCTTGACTCAATATATTGAAATTGGACTTTAAGGACAGACTTTCAGCAGTAGGAAGCAATGGTGACAAAACAACTTTTAAAAAAGATCATATGGAATGACAATGTGGATATGTGCCTTGTTTTGAGCTATCTCAAATCCTTTTGCTAAATAAGTACAGGGTAAATTATTTTAAATAGGGAAAATGGAACACAATTTTTAAATATTTTAAGGCATTTCAAATGGCCCTTAAAATACAACAGTTGTCCTCTAGAGGGATTTTCATTTATTATTAACCGTATCAGAAATGTAATTAAGTCAGTGCTGAAATTAGTCAAGATAAACTTTATAACTCAAATCACATAAATAACGTATATGGGTTCTATGAATTAATCATTGTAAATTTGATTAAAAAGTTACATTTCAAAGTTCATGCAATTTAATGTCATGTTGTTTCTGTTTTTCAAACATTTGTTAAACCAGCTGTTTATAGAGGCACATTGTATGGCTAAAGATCTAATTGCACCATTATTAGCATAGAACTGTAGTCAGTAAATAATTAGTGGCTTGCATTCTGGAGTTTTGATAAATTTTTAGACTTCTCTAAATTAACATTTGTCTTATGGTCAGTTAAGGAAATTAAATATCGATTAAGGAAATTGAGACAGGACCAGCTTCACAGTCTCCCTCCTCCACAGGGCCCCCTGTGACCACTGCCTTGGAGGCTGTGCTGACTCTGGGGAAGGCCTATCAGTAGCTGTGACCTGGGTTAAGCTGAGGGACCAGGGGCATTTTTGAGAATATTGATTAGATTAAGTAGACGTGGGGACCTGTATTCGTTTTTTATTGCCTCTGTAACAAATGACCAAACAGTGCCTTAAAATGTCACCAATTTATCTTATATTTCTGTAAGTTAGGTGACTGGTGCAGGTCTCACTGGGCCAAAATCAAGGTGCTAGCTGGGCTGTGTTCCTTCTGTCTTTCTGGAGACTCTGGAGGAGAATCTGTTTTATGGCCTTTGTTTTTTGGGATGGAATCTCTCTCTGTTGCCCAGGCTGGAGTGCAGTGGCGTGATCTCGGCTCACTGTAATCTCTACCTCCCGTGTTCAAGCGATTCTCCCACCTCAGCCTCCCGAGTAGCTGGGATTACAGGCACACGCAACTATGTCCAGCTAATTTTAGTATTTTTAGTAGGGATGGGGTTTCACCATGTTGGCCAGGCTGGTCTTGAACTCCTGACCTCAGGTGATCTGCCCGCCTTGACCTCCCAAAGTACTGAGATTACAGGCGTGGGCCCCCACGCCCAGCCTCAGTACCTTTTCTAGCTTCTAGAGCTGCCACATCCCTAGACTCATGGTCCGTCTTTCATGTTTGAAGCCAGCAACGTAACGTCTCTCTGATCCAAGCCACCAAAGGTTCTCTGCTTTTGAGATCTCATGTGATTAGATATCCCAGGATATCCAAATGGATATCTCCATTTCAAAGTCCTTCATCAAATCTGCAAAGTCCCTGTTAGTCCCATGTAAGGTGACATATTCACAGGTTCCAGAGATGAAGAGTTGGACATTTTAGCAGAGCCTGTCTACCACACAACCAAAATTCAGTATTGGATTCACTGTCGGCACTTCCTCTGTTTACCAGCCCATCTTTTTATTTTTCAGCTTCTTGTGTCCTGACACCCATTTCTGTCTCAGTCCACTTTAAACCTTGTTCTTCTCAGTTCTCAATTTCTCTGACCTTCCTTTAGCACTCAGTCCAGTGGACTGCCTTCTCCTGCTGAGAGCAGTATTGCTGGCCAGGCTGCCTGGGTTCAAAGCTAGGCTGTGCCTCATAAATGTGACCTTTGGTAAGTTATTCACTATCTCTGTAACTCAATTTTCTCATCTGTAAAAGGAGGATAAAGAATGTGCCTGGACTACATATGATTTATATAGTGATTCCATGAATTAATATATTCATCACTCTTAGAACAGTGCCTGAGACATAGTAAACCATCAGTACATGCTAACCATTGTTGCTGTGAATTTGGTTACTCTCCTTTTGGTTGCTGGTAGAAATTCTCTCAAGATTTTATCTGTGATTTCTTGTCTCTTCTTCAGAAGTTACACCATCTCTCAAAGCTTTAGCATTCATCCGTAGGCGAAGAACTCCAGCTGGACGCATTTCCAAGCTCTATACCTTTATTTCTGGCAATACCAGGTGAATATTTTTGTTTGGATGTCCCAGGGGAGCCACAAAGCTGAACTTAACATCTTGCCTACCGAAATATTGCATCCGTGTTCTTATTTCTATTACTGTCTTTAGATCCAAAGTCAATTTTTATTCTTTCCCTCTCATTTACTACCAAACATCAAAAAAGTTATCAAATACTAAAGAAACTACTTTCAAACTATCTTTTAATCTATTTGTGTCCCCACTTCCACTGCTCTGATCCAGGTTTCTATGGCCGTTACCCTGATTTGTTGCCCCAGTTGAAGTAGAACAGTATTCTTAAACCTTTGCTCTGATTATGCAACCCCCACCACTGGACCCGCCCCTCCCTTCCACCTTGCTCCCACATCTTAAGTGATTCTCCGCTGTCTTAGCCTGGAGACTACATCCAGGGTAGCATATAAGTGAGTTTTCTTCAGGAATTCCCTAAAAATTTAAAAATTTCATACAAAAGTATGTTGTCAAGATCGTTGCTTTCAGTCTTAACAGCCAGTTACTGCTCACGCATCTTAAACGTGCTTGAAACAGGACATCTTTTCCTTTCGTGAATGAGCTTTGTTCTTTCATACCTGAACCTTCACCACGGGGGGCATGCTCTTCTCCTCCATCTCTGCCTATGAGAAATTTACCCAGCAATGAGGCTTAGTGACAGTACCCACCCCTCTCTTTGTGAAGCCTTCCCTGGTAGCCTTTCCCCGAACCCTGTAAGCCAGAGGTCAGCAAACTACAACCCACAGGCCAAATCCAGCCCATTGCTTAGTTTTATAAGTTTTATTAGAACTCAATCACACTCATTCATTTATGTATTGTCTATGGCTGCTTTTGGGTCTGCAATAGCAGAGTTGAGTAGCTGCAACAGAGACCATATGGCCCACAAAGCCCAAAATAAATTATGCTCTGGCTCCTTACAGAAAAAAATGTGCTGACCCCTTTCCCCTCTCGGAGATTACATAGTCTACCTTGTGCATCTTTGACATCTCTTTCTGTTAGACTCACTTCTGCACAACTTTTTTCCTGGCAAGAACGATCTCTTCTTGTAGACATAGATTCTGCCTTTATCATCGTCGTTTCTGTCCTTCGGCCTAGCAGGGGTAGGTCTCCATAGTTGTTGGGAGCAATAGATTACTCTGTAAAACTTTTTTTTTAAACTACATTTTGCTCACTTGGCTAAGTGACCAAAATCTTATATAAAGCAATGTTCCCTTTAGGGGGTTAGTGCTTATCATTTGATGTTTCTGGTAGTAAACCATTTCATGTTTCACTTCGAGAAGCACTTTTTTGACTGCCAAGATAAGCTGAAAAATTGAGTCCAAGGATCTTAAGAAATAATATTCCTGAGCCATTTAGGCAGCTCACTTGGTGGTCTCATTTAATAAGTGGTCCACTGAAATATAGGATTGCAGAGTATACTTTTTCATGATGCATGGGTTTTGCCATGTGAAGTAGATACCTAGTTCCTACTCAGCTATTTTTGTTGACTACCTAGGGTGTGATAATATTTGACCATGCTACTCTTATGAAAAATGCCAAATAGTTAAATTTGTTTTGGGAAAACCAGAGATGCCTCTCTTGCTCCTAAAGGAGAAACCAAATGACCTTGGGTTTCTTTCTTTTTTGTCTCTCTCTCTAAAACCCAGGAAGTATTGATGTCATGTCCTCCTGTGAAGTACATTAGCTGTCCTTGCCTTTGCTGCTTTAGTACTGGGAAATGCCTCTGTTAGACAGTGAGCTCATGAGTGCAAGGACTCTGTTTTTTAATTTCTGAATCCTCAGTGTTTGGCACAGAGAAAGCTCTTGACAAATATTTATTAAATGAATAAATCAATAAATAATTGAAGATCTCAGAAAGAACCTTTTTCCCAAGGTATTACTTTTAAACCATAAACTTACAATTGCCTACTTCTCTCTAGTTCGCATCCTTAAATATCTCTTGCGAGAATTTCCTGTTGTGATGATATAGAGTTTGTCTAGCTGTGGGAGGTCAAGGGTGGGCTACATTGTGCCTAAGTCCACAGAACGCAAGGAAAACCCTTAAACTTTTGTGAGGTGACAGGAAATCAATATCTGCTCCCTAAGTATTTCCCTGAGTGAGAATGTAAAGGTTTAAGATAAATTTTAAGTATCACAGGGTGAGACAAAGTGAGAAATTCAGGATTTAGATTGGCATTCAGAGCAGGGAGGGAGAAAAAGATGACCCAAATTGACACCAAATGAGAAAATCTTGGGAAATAAAGGTAAACGGTAGCAAATGTGATGTAGTTGAGAACCTTACAAGGAAGTTTTCAGTATGTTCCAGTTGATTTATAGGATGTAGAACCATTAAGTGTTAAAATGGAAAGGGGTGGATTTCCAAGACTCTCGCAGTGAGGGTTCAGTTAGGAATCAGAATTCCAACAAACAAACAGATTTTAATAAAGAAACTTCTTATGTTACAAAGGAATGGCTGGGTTATGGAAATTAACAAGAGATGGTGAAGCACCCAGGGTCTAGCAAGGGTGAGGAGCCTTTATAAAACATGCCTCAAGAGGCAAGGGCAATATTGGAGCCACTCAAGAGCAGGAGCCATGGGAAAGGGGCTACCCAATAGGGGTAGACCTTGCAGAGGGCTTTCCAAATGGCTAGGG
This sequence comes from Mandrillus leucophaeus, assembly GCF_000951045.1. Lineage (NCBI taxonomy): Eukaryota > Metazoa > Chordata > Mammalia > Primates > Cercopithecidae > Mandrillus > Mandrillus leucophaeus. The sequence continues at coordinate 806,048 of NW_012108341.1, read as the reverse complement.
TCCTCACAAGTATTAACACAGGAAGGGAGCAGGGAAGAAGTAACTCAGCCTCTCTTTCCTCCCAACCGTTAGCTCCTTCTTGTGCCTCCATTGGCTGAGGCCAACTGGAGGCCTGTGAGGGAGCCCAGGTGATGAAGGAGTCACCTTCACAGAACACAAAACAGGTGGATAATGGATTTGAAGCAGGTGTAGGCCCACAAAACATCACCAGCACAGGGACCATCTCCAGCCTTTCAGTTTACAAATAAGGAAAATGAGGCCCAGGCTGGGGGAAATGCATACCTTGGAAATTCATCCCTTTCAGCCTTAACACTTAATGTTCTGTATCCTCATAAATCAGTGCTCACATGACAAAGACAATCAATAAGGACTGACTGAATAAGTAAATGGAAGAATACATGAATTTGAAGAATAAATGAATTTTTCATATCATAAAATCCAGTTTTCACCAACATGTTTGCTAGATAGCATTCTGACATATCAGTGGACCATAATATATTTAACTATTGCCCTATAACAGTTATTTTTCTAGTTTCTAATATTGCTATAATCATAATAATTATTATAGTTATGTCCATATTAATTATAATTATGATACTGAGTACTATTTATTGAGTATGTCAGGCACCATGCTGCGTGAACACATACTTTTTTAGCCCTTATTATGAATATTTGAAATATGAATTTAAACTCCCATTTTGTAAAAGAAGAAATTGAAGCTCACATAGTAACTCAATCATAACTCATCAGAAGTTCCACAGCTACTACAAGATAGACCCAGAATATGCACCAATATCCATTCAACACAAAAGTCAATCTCTCTATTGCTTCCCTATGTTATAAAAACGTTTGAGTGGAACATTTTCTTATGTAACTCTTAGTATGTCTTATTTTCTTGAGATAACTTCTTAGAAGTGGAATTATTGGGTCCAAAGAGATGATGCTATTTTTAAGTAGTAAGAAATAACATTTAGTTGCAATTTGAAATATATTAAATATTTGTGAGAGAAACCTTCTTATATAGGTATGAAAGTTTTAGTTTTGTGTAATGATCTGATTGCGAGTGGTAAGATAGCCATGTCTGAGAGCCCCTGTTTTCTTAGGTTTTTACCAGCAGTGAATAGTATCTTTTTTTTTAATAGCCTTTATTTTTTAGAGCAGTTTTAGGTTCACAGCAAAATTGACTGCAAAATACAGACATTTCTTATGTATCTCCTGCCCCTAAACGTGCATAGCCTCCTCCATTATCACTTTCCAACACCAGAGTGGTACAGTTATTATAATTGATGAACCTACATTGACACATCATCACCCAGAGTGCATAGTGTGTATTAGCGTTCACTCTTGGTGTTCTACATTCTGTGGGTTTTGACAAATTTATCACAATGTGTGTGCACCATTATAGCATTAAACAGAGTAGTTTTATTGCCCCGAAAATCCTTTGTGCTCTGCCTGTTTCTCCCTCCTTTCTTCTTTCCTCATGGCAACCGCTGATCTTTTTACTGTCCCCATAGTTTTGCCTTTTCTAGAATGCCATATAGTTGGAATTATGTACTATGTAGCCTTTTCAGACTGGCTTCTTTCACTTAGTAATGGTCCTCGAACATTTAAGGTAAGGTTCCCACATGTCTTTTTATGGCTTGACAGTTTGTTTTTTTTTAATGCTGGTAATATTGCATTGTCTGAATGTACCACAGTTTATTTGTCAATTTCCCTACTGAAGGACATCTTGGTTGTTTCCAAGTTTTGGCAATTATGAATAAAACTGCTGTAAACATTCATGCGCAGGTTTCTGTGGGAACATAAGTTTTCATCTCACTTGGGTAAATACCAAGGAGCATGACTGCTGGATTGTATGGCGAGAGTATGTTGAGTTTTGTAGGAAACTGCCAAACTGTCTTCCAAAAAGTGGCTGTACCATTTTGTATTTCCACCAGCAGTGAATGAAGGTTCCTGTCGCACTGTGTTCTTGCCAGCATTTGATGTTGTCAGTGTTTTTGATTTTCACTATTCTAATAGGTGTGCAGTGGTATCTCACTGTTGTTTTAATTTGCAATTAATTACCCAATGACATCTACATTATTTTTTAAGATTTATTTTTATTTTAATATTTTATTTATGTACTTATTTTCAATTAACAAATAAAAATTGTGTATCTTTATCACATATAATAAAGTTTTGAAATGTGTATGCATTGTGGAATAGCTAAATCAAGCCAATTAATACATATGTTATATCACATACTTATCAATTTTTATGGTGAGAACGCTTAAAATTACTCTGTTTGTGATTTTTAAGAATACAATACATTGTTATTAAGTATACCCACTATTTTGTATAATAGATACCCAGAACTTATTTCTCCTGTCTAAATGAAATTCTGTATCCTTTGACCAACATCTCCACAACTGAGCTCCACCCCCCAGCTTTTGGTAACCACCATTCTACTCTCTGCTACTTAGGAGTTCAAAATTCCACAAATAACTGAGATCATGGGGAGTTTGTCTTCCTGTGCCTGGCTTATTTTACTTAACATAATGTCCTCCAGGTTCATCCATATTGTTGCAAATGACAGGATTTTCCTTGTTTTTCTTTCTTTCTTTTTTTTTTTTTTTTTTTTTTTTTTTGAGATGGAGTCTTGCTCTGTCGCCCAGGCTGGAATGCAGTGGCG
>NW_012108341.1:778566-803092 GCF_000951045.1 Mandrillus leucophaeus | reverse complement strand
TGAATAGAATGTCTTTGAATATATCCACCACACATTTTGTCAATTTTTCCATTGATAGATACTTAGATTCCACATTATGGCTGTATTTTGGCTATTGTGTCTAAAGTTACAGTGACCATTGGAGTACTGGTATCTCTTGGACATACTACTTTCATCTCCTTTGGCTATTTACTACATTTAAAGAGTTTTAAATCACTGTTTATGAATTTTAAAAAATCTCAGGTTATTTTCACTGTAGATGGGCTTGTGGGGGTGAGGAAAGGAGAGTGGGAAGGCTAAGCTATTCAAGGTTGTCTTCACTGACCACTTCCCCTTACTCACCCCCTCTTCTAAGGTCTCAGCTTATCTCCCAGGGACTGAACACTCTCCAGACAAAATCAGTGTAACAGAAGTCTGACATTTGAGAATATTTGAGTTTAGTTACCTGTAGTCTTCCCTAGGTATCCCTAGAAAGATTAGTTCCTGGATAACCACCTCCCTCCCTTCCCCAGATACCAAAATGCTCAAGTCCCTTATATGAAATGGCAAAGTATTTACATATTACCTATGTGCATCCTTCCATAAACTTTAAATAATCTCTAGATTACTTATAATACCCAGTACAATGTAAATGCTATGTAAATAGTTGTTATACTATATTTTAAAATTTATTTTCCTTTATTGTTGTTCTAATTGTAGTTTTTTTTTCTGAATATTTTCTATCCGAGGTTGGTTTAGTCCACAGACATGGGACCTGCTTATCTGCAGGTCCCATCTGGAGGGCCGACTGTACTTTATTTGGTGCCTGCCCTGCCAGCTCCCTGCCATCCCTGGCACCCTCCGTTTCTTTCTGGAACTATTTACTTTAGTGTCTACTGTGAGTTAGGCATTGTGATAGGCATGAAATAAGGCACAGTCCTGGCCCCACATTCATGGGACAGATATGCAGATAATTACAGTACAGGTGGGTAGGTCTTGGTGTAGGTATGTACCAGGTGCTAACAGAGTGCGGAGGAGGGACATGTGAACTGAGGGTTCTGGGGATGCTTGGTAGAGTTGGAGGTTGGGAATAATGGGATTTCTTCAGAAGGGTGATGAATGAGCTGATCTTAGAAGAATATATTAGATTAGGGCTATGAAAGAGAGCATTTCAGGCAAGAAGGAGGATTTTTTTTTTTTTTTCCATGAACTCACTACTTAGGACCAAACTGTAAGCACCAGCACTGTTTCATTTTCACCTCATGGAGACCATTATTGGAGCTGTGTTCATCAAGTCTTTTCTATGAACCAACAACGCCAAATCTCAGTGGTTCACACCTAGAAACCTTTGTCTTTTTGTTCAGGGTTTTTTTCAGGCAGCTCTTGTTTGCCTGATATTGCCTTGTTTGAGTGAGGCTTGGTCCAGGTTGCAGATCAGGTTTGGGTTTGCTCTTGTGTCTCCTTCTGAGACCCGTGGCTAGTTGGGACATGTGCTTTTTTTGATAATAGCAGAAGCAAAAGAGACCAAGCATAAACCACATAAGCACATTTCTGCTTTCATCTGTTTGCTAACATCCCCTTGGCTAAAGCAAGTCATAATGGCCAAGTCCAAAACCAATAGAGCAGGGAATACACCTTTTCTCTTTATTGGGAAGTACTAACAAGTCACATGACAGAGAGAAAGTATGAATTACGAATCGGGGGGCAATAATCTACTCTGCCACTGTGGTTTCCTGAAATGAAGTCCTAATAGAATTCGGTCGCAGGGGGAATAAAAGGGAGACTCTCACTCAGCCTCAGCAACAAGAAAGAAAAAGTTACAAAAAGTCTGTAAAGAATCTAGAGGAGGATTTGAAGGAGAGAAAGCACCAATAATCTAACTGCAGCACTTTATTTGAATTTAAGTAATGCTGGTCAAACATTCTTACAGACTCTTACCCTTTCTGATCTATAAATTCTTCGTGTAGATATTGAGCCAAAGGTTAGATCTAGAAAATATTATATCTAGCCCTTAGCATTTTGGTTTCTTTTCAATGCGCTTAAATGCTCAGTTAACGTGGCTTTAGACATAATTGTAACAGAGTTACAAATGAAAGCATCTTGGCAGAAAGTTTTTCCTGGCTTTGATGTGTTGGTACTGCCAGATTTTTGTGACATGCTGATGCTAATCTGTCAAATAGCCTGACACAAAGTGAGAAGAGAAATAAAAGGAGGCATGACAGGGCCAAGGACGTGGTGTGGTAGAGGATGGTTGGGCAGTAGCAAATTCTGTCATCAGCCATGCTGAGACTAAGCAACACCCTATCTTCAGGTCTCCGGGTCGGGCAGGGGGGTCCTACATGGGTTAGAGCTCATACCACTCTCAGAAATGCACCTACTTTCAGTTACCCACCAATTCTGATGCTCAATGCTCCTCTGAACCCGTTTTCTATGGGTCCACTGGAGCTCACTTAACTAAGATAGCACAAATTCTGCCCCCCTCATGGGAACATACCTAAGCTAATGACACATGAGGTGCTTCCTCTTCTGCATGTATTCCTATGTGTTTGAGCTTTTTCCTCCCTCAGATGCGGGAGGGTATCAGTCTGTTTTACAAACATTTTGTCAAGTGTCCTTTGAGCCACATAAGAGAGGATATTAGAAAAGCTCCAGAAAGTTTGGAAAAGTAAATTCAGACCTGAGAGTAACCAAGAGAGTTCCTACCTTCCTTCTGGTCAGTGTTCCAGGAAGTTGAAGCACTGGATTTACCCTCCACTTTGTAGTTAAAGAGGAAACTAGAAGTAAATCTTCCTTTCTACAAGGTTTTCTTTTTCTTTTTTTTTTTAAATTAAGAATAGATGAGTCTTATGTTTTGTGTGTGGTGGTGACATTCAAAACATAGTTTTTCAGTGTTTTGAAAAGTAATTTACCTAAGAAATGACAGGAAGAGTAATGCAACACATAGACAGCACCGCTGCGAGTTGTAAAACATTGACAGAACGACACATGTTCCTGTGGCATAGAGTCCTTCTGAATCACAGAAATGACATTTGGATGAAAGCAAATCATTTTTACACAGGCACACTGCTAACTGTGCAGTAAAGCCAGAAATAGTGTACCTTGGAAGTGGGCCAGAGAGAAAGAACACCTAAGAATTTTATGTTTTTCAGAAAAATTTTCACTTTTTAGGTAGGATTTTTGAGAAGTAAAGAAAATATTTGAGAGCCTTAAAGAAAATCTGAGCTTTGATTTTTTTTTTTTGAGACAGAGTTTTGCTCTTTGCTGCCCAGGCTGAAGTGCAGTGGTGAGATCTCAGCTCACTGAAACCTCCACCTCCTGGGTTCAGGCGATTCTCCTGTCTTAGCCTCCCGAGTAGCTGAGATTACAGGCACCTGCCACCATGCCCAGCTAATTTTTGTATTTTTAATAGAGATGGGGTTTCACCCTGTTGGCCAGGCTGGTCTCGAACTGCTGACCTTAGGTGATCCGCCCTCCTCGGCCTCCCAAAGTGCTGGGATTACAGGCATGAGCTACTGTGCCCAGCCTTTGATTTTTATTTATTAAAATATTAGTCATTGTGTTCCCATGTACTCATCAAGTGTCTGGAGAGAAAACTCAGACCAAGCAGGAAATGTAGGCTTGATGTTTAGGAGACAGAGTACAGTGGGAGGCGTGACTTGGGGAGCTGATCACACAGAGATTACAGATGGAGATATGGAGTGCATAAGATCCCCAAGGATGGACAGGATGGAGAGAAGTAAAGGCCAAAATCAAAACTTTGGAAAATGCCCACTGTGGTGGGCTGATAATGGCTCTCAAATATCTGTCCACATTCTAAATTCCCAGAACCTGCAAGTGTTACCTGATTTGAAAAGAGTCTTTGCATATGTGATTTAGTTAGGGATCTTGAGATAGGGAGATTATCCTCAGTTATCCAGGTGGTCCCTAAATGTCACAACCAGCATCCTTATAAGAGTGAGGCAGAGGGAGATTAGACACAAACACTGAGACGGTGATATAATCACAGAGATAAAGATTGGAGTGATGTTATCACAAGGCGAGGAACACCAAGGAATGCTGGCACCCATGAGAAGCTGAAGGAGGCAAGGAATGGATTCTCCCCAGAGCTTCTGTCTGCCTTTCTGGAGTCTCGATGGGCCTACAGATGTTCAGCTTGCACTTCTGTGGAAATAGGGAACATACAGCAGTGGCACAGAGCTCTGCTGACACCGTGGTGTGAGACACCTGGCCTCCAGAACTGTGAGATGATAAAATCCTGTTTGAACCCATCCTGGTTGTGGTAATTTGTTAAATCGGGCTTTGGGAACTAATCCCACCTTTGGGAACAGGAACAGAAAGAGTTTAAAAAGGTAAGGGGTGGTAGCAAGAAGCTTAAGTGTCATGAAAACGAAAGCCAGAGCAAGAGTTTAAAAACAGATGAGCAGAGGCAGTGGTGTAAACGCTAGAGCCTAATGGATAAAAACAAAGATTGAGGAGAATCATTGATATGACAGAAGCTAATGATGGCAGCTAACTTACACTGAGGACTCATTATGCTGGACATTGCCATAAGCACTCTGCAGATATAAACTCAATTCTCACAAAACCTTATGAGGTATGAATTATTGTTACCCCATTTTACAGGTGAAAAAACTGAGGCAAAAGTTTAAATAAATGCATTAAGTAACATAGGTAGTAAATGATGTGGCCAAGATTTGAGCCGAGAATTCTGGCTACAGCATCCACATTTTAGCCACTACTTTGTACTAACCTCATCTTATCCCCCAGGGTGTGTGTTTCCCAAGTTCTGACTTTGGGTCTTTTATCAAGTAAGGTAGATGATGTGTCTTAACAGGAGAAGGTATTTTTGTAATGATTATTTGAGGTGGAAAGGAGGAAGATGAGAAACTTTACATCACCTGGGCCCCATCTGCTCAGCTGAGTTGGAGAGGAAGCTATCTGATGAGGCTGAGGGAGGCAGCTAAGTTTCTGGCCTCAGGGAGCCTAGGAAAGACGGTGAGGATACAATAAAACGGGAAGCACTAAATGAAAAATTTGCTGCACAGGTAAGCGTGCTCAGTGTTATTTCCTTGACTGGGTTTTGCCACTGTGCCCTGTCTATGTCCAAGGTGTCTGCACCATGTAGCGTGCAAAGTGCAGAGGGAAAAGGGACTGAAGGAGGATCATCGCCCCACACCTGCCCGATGGAAGGTACTTTGTTCGGAGATGATGAAGGAATCAGAAAACTGCACAATGTGACCTTTGTCATTAGAGACTCTTGAACGTTTGAGAAATGGACCATCCGTGTGCTGGCAGATGAATGAGAGTTCAAGGGCATTACATGATAAGAGCTAATTGCAAGATTAGAGACTGTAGTGGGTCAGAGGAACTGAAGTGTGTCAAGGGGAAGGTACAGCTCTAGATAGTTCTTACTAAGGTCTTTGACAGCTGATCAAGAATCAGGAGGACATTTCAGCCTGGATGATGCCATGGGTCAAGCATGGGAGAGGGGAGAAACAGACAGTTCTTCAAGAGCTTAGGCCAAAGGACTCTCAACATTCTGTGCTTCCAATCTATCCCCCACCCAGGATAGATTTCTGTTAAGTTACTATTCAGAACCAATGCAGGCTTAAAACAATGAATATTTATATTGGTATTGAATCCATTAGACTGCATGGTATAGTGGAAAAAGGCAAGGTTAAAATATCAGTTACTCACTTTGTTGTGTGACCTTGGTCAAGTAACTTCTCGAGCCTCAGATTTCCCATTTGTAAAACGTAGATACCAATTCTCAGGCTCTTATGGCTGTGATGATACATTAATGGGATAATGATCAATATCTAGTGTAGTGCCTGACATTTAATAGATGCTGTCAACAATTTTTTTAGACTAAGAACAAATTGGATGATATAATTTATTGACAGACAATTCATTTCTAAAGATGTGACTTCAGAATGTTCTATAAATATTAACATTTTCAAATGCCTGGAGTATATTTTCTATCTTGCATACTAGCTATTTATTTATAAATCTCTCTTTCTCCCATTGACTTAGCCTTTGTGTGAGGAGAGCTCTTTTAGGCTAGGCCCTTTATCTGTACTTTGAGGACCCTTAATTCCTAGAGGAAGAACATGGATTTTTCTCAGGCATTAAAGATTCCTTCCAAATTTCCATGTAACATACCCATTTTCCTCCTATCTTTCTTCTTCTTGTAATATTCTTGAATTATTTTTTATTTTTAACATTTTTTTGCTATGATCTACATTCTTATATTTTAAAAACACAATTTCAAGTACCTATGCCATTTATTTCCATGATATAATTTCTATTCTCATTTACGTCATTTTGTGCTTCCTTCAGAAAAGTTATATAAAAGCTAAAAGTGCTGTGCTGAGTCAGAATCCTGTTCTCCTCAGCCCAATAAGCCTCTGCAAAAAGGAAAAGAAGAAATGTTTTCAGGAGAGCAGTCTATTTCATATTTGCAGACTGAGAGTGCATGTGTCATCTGACGTTGACTTAAAATGTCTCTCCCCTTCCCTTCATCTGTCACCCACAAATCTGTTTGCATTCTTCTGGAGTCTTGATGGGTCTACAGATGGTTCAGTTTGTACCTCCGTGGAAATGGGGAACATGCACCAGTGGCACAGAGGATGGTGGAGTGGAAGAAAACCACTCCACCATGATGTGGATCATGCATGTGGTTGATGCTGTGGTGTCTGTCTTACTTATGGAGAGAGACATCTGGGAGTAGAAGGCTCATACTTGCGTAGGCACCGGAGCATCAGAGTAGGGCATGCATTACCCAGGGGCAGCTTGCCAGCCTATCTCCCAAGGGGCCACCCAGCATGATAGTCCTAACCTAGGTGAATCTCCTGAGACCAAGGCTTAGGCTCACAGCATTGTGGGCTTAGAAACAACATCTTGGGGACAGACTCATACCAAGCAATTCATGTGGAGGTAGAAGTGTGGAAGCCCAGGATGTCCATCTGTTAGCTCACACTGAGACTCCTGGCTGCCAGGTAGACAGGAACACTAGTGTGAAAACTCTCTTCCTGCACTGGAAGCCAAATCCTAATCTGTAGGTTATCTGGTGAGCACTGTTAGAATGAGGACAGTTAAATGGATAAAGGAAAGTAAAATCATGTATGTCAGGACTGTCTGGTGGTGCAACTGGAATTCTTGAGCTTAGCATATTTCTTAGATGAGCGCTGCCTTTGTTTATTACACTGTTTGTTTTAATGATTTCCTGGCTGATCAAGCCCTAATCTGATTTGAGTCATCCTTCCTTAAGATTGGCTAGAGTTTGCAAATTGGCCCAGGTCATATCTTCTTTTTCCCCTGGGAAAATTTAAGGTGACTCTTCTTACCTTTGACATGACCTATGACTGTCGATTTTGCAGTTTACCTCTTAGCAGAATTGTTATTTTCCTTGTTTCTGGGTTTTTAGTAGACTTCTTATTGTAGCTCTAAATTAATTTTTAATTCTCTTTTTTATTGGTATTTCTTAGCAAGAATTCTTCTGTAGTGAAGAACTTTCCCTCATCAACTAATAAAAAATGGTTACTAAAGGAAAGGCAGGATAAATGCTTGCTTTATTCCCTTTATTAATTTTCTGAGTAATGAGTTGGTGTCTTAGGAACCTCCAATGGTGATCAATGAGTGTTTTAAAAAAATACACATTGAACTCAGTATTTCTTTATACAGTTGATATGCATCAGTAGATGGAGTCCATATTAATGATGTAATCTATATAAGCTGATGTAATCAATACTTTTGAGGAGATTGACATGATATCTGGAATTTGCTTTAAATACTCCAGTATCTAAAAAGCAAACCAACAACAAAGGGAGTGAGGTCGATGAAAAAAGATTAGAAAAGTCTTGATATTTGTTGACACTGGTTGATGAGGACATGGAGTTCATTATACTATTCGTTTTGCTTTTGGTATGTTTGAAATATTTCTGAATAAAATAGTTCTCAAGATGCATATAATTCTAAGGTTATCAAGAGTGTAAATGTAAGTTCAGCCAACGACTTTGGCCTATCTGTGAATCTTGTGGAGAAAGTTCTTGATTTTTATTGAAATTCCAGATACCCCAACAGTAGTTCTTAAGCCCTATTGCTTTGGCAACAGCATGCCAAATATGTGCACATATTCCCAGCATTTTGGAAAGAATTTTTATAAGAATCTTCAGATTCGACTGATTGGATCCTGATTCATAACAGTCTTGTCTTGGTAACTAAGGATGTCTACTTTTGAGTGATGCATACCTTAAGAATTTAAAACATGGTTGCTTCTGTTCTCTGGACTTCATATAAGAACATAACAGCCTTTTAGCCATTCTGAAGTCTAATGGTGCCATTTCTCATTCCAGGTTTAAGTTTATCTATTCATGGGGCTGAAAAGCGTTTGCAAATCCATCAACGGCGAAGTGTGGCAAGCCGCCCAGCGTCACGTCGTCGCCTGCCTGTGGTCAGGCATTCCTCACTCCCACCAGGCAGGAGGTCAATAAAAATGGAGGCGAGCTCTTCTGGAATCACTAATGGAAAAACCAAAGTCTTCCACCCAGGTGATGCATGGGGAAGTTCAACGGGGACCCATTTCAGCAGCAACCTGACCACAGCCTGCCTTATATTTTTATTATGTAATTATGTCATACTTTCAGCTAAGCTTGCTTTTGTTAGGAGTCTTGTTTTATTTCCCCTTCTCTTTGCCTCAGTCAGTGGTAAATATCACCAAGACAAATAAGAGGGGAGAGAGCTTGATGGATCAGAGAAGGTTGAGGCTATGTGCACAGTGGTAGAATCTAAATGAAACTCGGAGTGCATAAACTCTTTCTTAGTTCAGGAAAGCTCATTATATAATAAAACAAAATAGAGATTTGGCCATTTTCCTGATAATTTGTTCTAAGATTGCTCAGGAAAAAAATCAAGCCAAAAAACACCCACACTTTGAAACCTAGGTTATCTGTGTTGGCTTGTCCACATCCTCCTGAGATCACGAGAGAAGACTGGAGTCATTATGTTGTTTTAAGTCTTCTGGGAAGCATCTGTGATCTCTTTAAAATATTAAAGTGATTCTACATTAAAGGAAGTAAAAACATTTTATGTGCTCATTTGGGGGAAAAGCTCATTTACGTATTCATTCATTGATTGAACAAATATTTATTGAGTGCCAGCTACGTGCTAGGCATTGTTTTGGGTTCAAGGAAATATCAGTGACCAAGGCAATGTTCCTGCAAAGTGACTTTATAGAAACATCAATTGTGAGAGAATTCATAAGTCATTTAGAACAACTCTCACCCAATCCTGATTCCTCTCTGTAATGTCCTAGTAGATGGCCACACAGCTGCTACTGAAGCCAAGCCTCCATCTCTACTCATGTCACCCCATCTTCTTTCTCTTAGCATGTAACCTTGTTTCCTAACCCACCAAGAAACACCAGGGCCATTGGGCATGAATTACTGGAAGTCCCTTATCCTCTCTCTTCAAATGTATTGCTCTTTACACGTCCTTCTCCACTTTCCTCCAGTTTTCAGAAGATGAGGGGCCTCCTACTGTCTTTGACCAAGCCTTCACCCATGACCTTTAGCCAAGAGAATGTGTCCTCTTGTTTTTGTCTCTTTCACCCCTCCACGCTGCTAGCTGTTCACCCTCAGTCTATGAAAAGGCTCAAGCTTCTACCATTCTGATCATTTGACACTGTATCCTTTTCCCTCTTCTGCCACTTTGCCCTCCTGCCTTCCAAGCCAAACTTCTGAAATTATAATTTACTTTTGATTGCTCTGTTGTATCGAGAGCAACCAACACAATCTGGTTTCTAGCTTCTCCATTCCATCCTGGCTGCTTTTGAGGCCCTCAGTGACCTCCTTTTATCACAATGTAGTATGTTTGGCAGACTTTCCTGAGGCACCAGACCAAGGTGGACAACCCACTTGTTCCCCAAACACTGTTCCCTTGGCTTCCATGACAATCTTAGGGTTCTCCTCTTATTTCTCTCACATGTAACTTTCCTGGTTTCTCCCACTCTAGCATCTCTCTCCTCCTCTTGCCTCCTTTCCCAGGACGTACCAAATCCAGAATGATTCATCTCTACCCCTGATCAGTTACTGTGCTTGTTCTACTGATTACAGGGTCCAGTTCAAACCTCTTAGCATGTTAAAAACAAATGCCTTTTGTGATCTGGCCCCTACTGCTTTTCACCCTTCATTTTTTGCCCTCATCTTCCTTAAGCTTTATTACTATATTACATCAATCAGGGTTCAATCAGAAAAGCAAAACCAGTAGATAGTAAGTACTAGAGATTAATTACAAAGAATTGGCTTTCATTGTGGGAGACGGCTAGGCAAGTCTGAATTCATGGGTCAGGCTATCTGCAAGGGCAGGCTGGAACTCTTGGGCACAGCTCTTAAAAGCTTCAGCTCTGCTTTTAAGGCTTTTCAACTGACCTAGATTATCAAGGAGAATCTCCTTTACATAAAGTCAACTGACTATGCACTTTAATTGCATCTACAAAACACCTTCACAGCAACACTAGATTAGTGTTCATTGAATAACTGGAGACTGTAACCTGGCCAAGTTGGCTCATCAAATAGACCATCACATCTGATTATATCAATGTGCTTTCACTTCTCTAAATACGTGATGCTGTTTCATGCCTCCCAACCTTTGCTCCTGCTGTTCTTTCTTCCCAGGATGCCCTGGTTTTGCCCTGTTATCTTTGAACATGTCGAAATTACCTGTCTATCTGTCCACTGAAAGATCTTTAAGGGCAGGGATTCTGGATTATTTATCTCTGTACTCCCAAGAAATATTTGTAGGGTAGGGTTGAACAAAACCTTCATTAGCTGTGTTTTAGACTACTACAATAGCTTCTGAATTTTTCTGCCTGCCTTTCTTTCAACAAGTACCTGATTTACATCAGTAAACAAAGCAGACAAAAGTCCCTGCCCTTGGGGAGTTCACATAGCTGCAAGAGATAATAAATAAATATATTAAACCGACCAACTGTGTAATCTATATTATAGTTATATATAAGCCATACGTAATATATAGTGTTTAGGGAAAGGATAAGTATTATGGATAAAAGAAAAAGTAGGGGAAGACGGTAGCATGTTGCAATATTAAACATGGTGATCAGGGTAGGCTGAGTCATGAAGATGTGTAACCACTGACTAGAAGTTTCTGAGACAGCCATGTGAATGTCTAAGCAACTTCATTCCAGCAAAGGGACAGTTAGTGGACAGCTTGTAGGGTAAGGGTGAGTCTGGTGGTTTGAAGAACAGTATGGAGGCTCCTGAACTTGAAGTGGAGTGAGTGACGTGGGGAATCATCTCAGTGAGGTCGTAGGGACTAGATCGGGCAGGACCTTATAGGCCATTGTAAGGACTTTGAGCCCTATGTGAAAGGAAGCTCTTACAGGGTTTTGAGCAGAAGAATTCCATAATTTGATTTATATTTTAACAGGATGTAATATAGACTATGGGGAGAATAGATTATAGGAGGAGAGGATAAAAGGAGAAAGGTCAGATAGGAGGCCTCCAGAATGATCCAGTGGAGAAATGATGGTAGCTCTGACTCGGAAAGGCAGAAGTGATGGTGAGAATTTAGAGTCTGGATATATTTTAAAGCTGTACCAACAAAATATCCTAATGGATTGGATGTAGGGTAAGAGAGAAAGAAGAGCAAAGGATGACTGAAAAGTTTTTTGGCCTGAGTAAAATCAGCTGAGATGGAGAAGGCTGCAAGAGAAGCAAATTTGGTGGATTTGAGGGCAAAGGTGGGGCTGAGCTCAGAAGTTTGATATTGAGAGCTGGCAAGATATTGTGGGTGGTAGTTTGACCTCCCTGTCTGGAGTTTGAAAGATGATTGGTCTGTGAAAGAGATATAAAACTAATAGTTGTTGACATATAAGTGCTATTTAAAGACATGAGTTTGAAAGAGATGACCAAGGGAAGAAGTATAAATGTAGAAGGGAGAGCATCAAGGGCTGAGATCTGGGACACTCCAATAATAAAGGGTCAAAGAGGACATGAACCACCAGTAAAGAAGGCCAAGAAAGAACCACCAGCAAAGATGGAGAAAACCCAGAAGTACCACATCTCAGAAATTACAAAAGTTTATCAAGAAGAGAATAATGGTTTTCTAGGTTAAATGTTGTTGAAAGTCAAATAAGATGAGGACTGAGAATTAGTCATTGATTTTAGTAAAGTGGAGGTCAATGGTAATTTTGTTAAGAGCCGTTTTAGTGGAGTGGTGGGGATGAAACCTTGATTGAAGTGGATTTAAGGGAGATGAGAGGGTATAAATTAGATGCTCTGAATATAGGCAACTTTTTTGAGCAGTTTTGCTATGAAGTGTAGTGAAGAAATAGGGCAGCAGCTGGAGGAGAAGTAAGGTCAAGAGTTTCTTTTAAAAATAGCAGCTCTCCAGCAGATAATTTATGGTGTTCGAGAGAGGGGAAAATTTGTGATGTGGGCATCAGTGAGAGGTTGAGAGCTATGCACAACAGGACCATGGATAGTTTATCTGTTATAACTGGTGGGAAGGAGGAGTATGTACATATTGGCAGGTATGCTGAGGGTCTAATAAGTTCTTTTCCTATGTTGTCAGCTTTATCTTTAATGTGAGAAGCAAGGTCATCTCTAAGAATGAGAATGGAGCCACAGGGAGAAAGAGAGAGAGAGAGAAAGACATGGAGAAGGAAAATATGTTTGCCAACTTACATTAAAGAGGATGTGAGATTCATAGTCATGAAACTAAAGTAGGACTAGTTATCATCATTGTGTAGCTTTTAATTTTGTATAGCTGCATGAGTAAAGACACAGAGTTGGTGGTGAGTTGGATTTGAACAGGAGTGTGGAAAGGAAGTAGGAAAGAGAGAAAGGGAATCGAAGGTGCGTGGAAGGGAGTGATGATAGTGATTCATTTTGTGATTTGGTAAAGAGAGTACAAGATATCAAGGGAATGAAGTACAATGAAAAGTTGGTAGGATCAATTGGTTGAAGTTTCCAGAGGGTTCAAAAAAGTGTGGGGGTTAGGGTAATAGAAGGAGGATCTGGAAGGATAAGAGAGGTGATGAGAGAATGGAATGTGTGGCACTAATATGGTGGCACATATCTTAATAACATTTATTTAATTTTATTATAGTAATATCAACACAAGATGCTGTTATTGGTAATGACAAGGCTTAGGCCAAGGTACAAAATAAGGAACTATAAAGGGTAGAGGGCAAGATCACTGAATGAAAAATTCCTAGGGACTGAGAGAGCAGGATGTGAAAAGGATTGAGTCAAGAATTGAGTAGTTTTGGGAAGAATGATAGGCCAGTTGTTAACTTTGTTGAGAAATAAGGGAACGTAATCTGGCAGGTAGCAGGAGAGTACAAAGATAAAGGGTAGAAGATGATGTAATATAACAACCTGAGATTCAAGGCTGAAGGTGTTTAGGCAAGAGGGAAGAAGAATGTCTGAAGGTGGATTTGAGACTCAAGAAATCCTCCTTCAGATGCGTTGGTGCCAGGGCTATTGGAGAAAAACAGTTCTAAGTGAAAGAGCCACAGGGAAGCGTGACCTCTGGGAAGATCCAGGTTTTCCTTAGAGCAAGAAGGTGAATGGGGCAATCTGAGAAGAGATTGGTGATGGTCAGAGAAGTCTGGAGAGTCCAGTGGAAGGTTTTAGATGTTAGACGATTGTCTTCAGTGGTTCTCTCTTATTTAATTTTCCAGACGACACCAAGGTTCTCCTCCAGAGAAGATAATTAGTATCAGCCCTCCTATTCTTAAAATTATTGTGGGCTATCCAGAAGAAAGTACAGCCTTGTGAGCCCAGCTTTTCAAGTCCTCTCCAAGTTACCCTTTCCCTACTTTTCCAGGCTTATCTCATTTTACACTGTCATTATCCGTATTATTCAGCTTCAGCCATCCACAGCCTTTTTACTATTTTTCAAGTAGGCTTTTACTCTTCCATTTCTTTGCCATTGCTCAAGCTCTTCTCTCATCTTGGAATATCCCTTCCCCTAATAAATGTCTGCTAACCCCTCTCATTCCTCAAAATGTAACTTAAATTCCGCTTCCTCCAAGAAGCTTTCTAGATCTTATAGTCAGAATTGTTCCCCTACTTCCCTATGCTTCCACAGAACTTAGAAGCCTTATCAAAGTCCATCTGTTTCTATGGTCTTATAGTTCTCCCAGAAGGCCGGAACTCTCCTCAGTTCATCTTTGCATCTTCTGTCACTCCTAACATCATGCATTATCCCTAGTAGGTTCTTAATAAATGATTATATGTTGTTTGTCAAAATCTGTTCTACTCACCAGATACAGGTTAGCACTTTGAAGTTATATGGCATAAATCTTACTCTTCTTTCATATGACAATCCTTCAGTTGTTTAAAAAACTCATCCCTAGCTATTTTCCAGGTGAAACATTTCCTAGTGTGTTCAGTGCTTCTTTGAATGACATGACATTCAACTTCTTTACCATTGCACCTTCTCTGCTCTTAGAAATATTCTTGTTTCATTGCTATCTCTTTGAAAATGCAATGCCCAGAATTGAATATTCAGTTAAAGTCAAATGCAGGAAGTGTAGATTCAGTCTTTCCTTTCCTTTAATTGATATCCTGTGTTGATATTACTATAATACAATTAAATAAATGTTATTAAGATATGTCCTAATGGTGTTTTATCAACGTGGGCTAATTCAGCCCACATTGTGACTTAATACCTCAAGTATCTTCCCTCACCTTAAAAATACATCACTTGGACAGGTATGGTGGCTCACACCTGTAATCCCAGCACTTTGGGAGGCCAAGGCAGGTGGATCACCTGAGGTCGGGAGTTCGAGACCAGCCTGACCAACATGGAGAAACCCTGTCTCTAATAAGAATACAAAATTAGCTGGGCATGGTGGTGCATGCTTGTAATCCCAGCTACTCGGGAGGCTGAGGCAGGAGAATCGCTTGAACTCAGGAGGCGGAGGTTGTGGTGTGCCAAGATTGCGCCACTGCACTCCAGCCTGGGCAACAAGAGTGAAACTCCATCTCAAAAAAACAAAAACAAAAAACAAAACAAAAAAATCACTTTACTTATCTACCCATCATTTTATCATAGATCCTTAAACCCTACATATGTCAAGTATTGGTTGAAAATATAAATAAAGCCAATCCTCTAGCCTAGAATTATAATTAAGAAAAAATATATTAAGTTACAATTAGAAACTTGTTATTTAAAAAAGTATTTTTAAAACTTATATTATTCTGGCAAGGTAGCATATGATTTCAGTTCCATTCTGTTTATTTTTAGTGTACTTGCACAAATGCATCATAGTTCTCTGTTGGGAGATTATGGAAGAGCTCTCAAACTGAGTTTCTTATTTGCAGTGAGTCATAGATCTTAGAAGCAGCTTGGGCAATTTAGTCATATTGAGGCCTATTAAGTCATCCATCTATTTTTTACAAAGTTAATAATCCCTGTTCCCAAAGTGCTCTCTAAGGCCCACTCAGACTGGTTACTAAGTACAAAAAGAGAGAATTTGGGAGTCTTGTAGATTTTCTGTTCCATCTGCCTGAACAATTTCAGTTTGTTTATCCCCCTTTGAGTTTACAAACATTTCTGAGTGCCTACTGTTTACTAACAAGCATTTATTGGGAAGATGCCCTCCTTGGAACATTTTGAAGTGGTGCAGAACTCTATTAAACATGGGTCTTAAGGCTCTCAGTCATGTCCAAGAGACAATCAATCAGGGTTGTTTGTAACCAACAAGAGAAACTAATCATTTAATCCAAAGAAGGAATTTAAATTTGAAGAATGTGGATGGAAAACCTAAAGAGCCAGCCTTGGAAAAGGAATAGAGAAATCAAGAATAGCTATTTGATTAGAATAGAATATCTTCCATTTGACGATCTGGAATGATTGAATTCTTACCAGTTTTTCTAGTTTTGCATCATTTGGCTCATGTTTTGAAGATTTAGGAGGACAGTTCTATTGGCTATGCACCTTTCCCTTGGTTGGATAGACAGTGATGAGACAAATGATAGGACAGAAGACCTCTCCCTTCAGCCTTCATCATGGGAGGGTAGGACCCCTTGGTTTCTTTTGCCACCTTGACTACACACAGTGAGG
This sequence comes from Mandrillus leucophaeus, assembly GCF_000951045.1. Classification (NCBI taxonomy): domain Eukaryota; kingdom Metazoa; phylum Chordata; class Mammalia; order Primates; family Cercopithecidae; genus Mandrillus; species Mandrillus leucophaeus. The sequence continues at coordinate 787,039 of NW_012108341.1, read as the reverse complement.
GAGAGGGACTTCACCAAAAGGAAATAGAGGTGATGTTACGAAACAACTCTATGTGGAAGAATGCCCGCTACGGGGACATGTGCTTAAGCTGCTATGATAGAAGTCAAACTGTAATAAGGGCTGGAACAGAGAAATAAATAAGGTTATGGGAGCATAACCTTATTATGCTGAGGAGAATTTAGAAAGACTTGTAAGACACATGGTCTACCAATTTGACTTTGAAGGCCAACTAGGATTTCAACAGGAGGAGGAGGCATGACCATTTAGATGCAGGAAAGAGCATAATGATAGGAACAGTGCATTATACTGGTTCTGAAAGCAAGCTTTATTGTTAAGTGTTTAAAAGCTAGATATGTCACCTGATGGCTATTACAGCCTTGAACAAATTACTTAATTTCTCTGAATCTTAGTTTCTACATCAGTAAAATGAGGAAATTAATACCTACCTTATAGTATTAGGACTGCCAAATTAAATATAGTGTTCCTAATTAAATTTAAATTTCAGATAAACAAGTATTTTTGAAAGTATGTCCCAAATATTGCATACGACACACATAATAAAAGATTATATTGTTTGTTTGAAATTCAGATTTAGCAGGACATCATGTTTTAATGTATTTTATCTGGCAAACCTACTTAGCCTCATTATGGCAATTAAATAATTCATGTAGAATGTCCAGTTTGATTTTTGGCACATACTTGATGTTCAGTAATAAATGGCTGATAAATAAAGAAATCATTTTTCTTGTCACCATCATGATAAGCAAAATTCATAACCCTGAAAGTACCTATGCCCCTAGAATCCTTGTTATCTCAGTCACCACTTCATTTAGCAGTTTCCCAGTTAATTTGTGCTAAAATACCAAAAAGATGGTCTCCCATTATGCTGTAAAATTACAGAAGCCATTCATCTTCATCTCGTATTTGTATGGTTTCTCTTTCCTACTGTTTCAATTCTTTCTCCTGTTTATCAATTTCATTTTGACCTTACCCTTTAGACACTCATAATTAATGAATATTATTTTCTGCTTCCTTTATGGACCAATAATGTAAGTGGTAAATGGTACTGGGTTTGGGACTATAATTTAAGAGTCAAGAGCAGAGTAAACGGAGGCACTGATTTTGGGTTTTTTTAGTTTGAAACTATAAAGCTTAGTGGATATAGATCATATCATCCCAGCTAATGACTATGCAATATAAAATAGAATTGGAAGCTTTCTGAAATCTAAAATACTTCTTCTATTGCTTTTTCCTTATCTGTTAGGCCCATCATACAATCCTAGAGAAGTGTCATTAATCACAGAATATGTTCTTTAGTCTCATTTAGAATTTGTAAAATAATGTTTTGCCGATACGTGTCATTCCCAAGTAATTTCTAATACAGTTTCTTTTATCTCACTTTTTAAAACCTATGGCCCTTTCTGCATTTATGCATGGTTATTGTTCCCTATGAATCTATCTAGTATTTAAATGTTAGGATACATTGATTTTTCCGGGAGAGAAACATTAGGATTTTGTTGTTTCCAGAAGGCTAGAATGATTAGTACTGTCTGTATACTTAGGCATTAAATGCATAGTTTGATAATAATAAAATTATAGCTACAATATATTAAGCTCACTACCATATTCCCAACCTCAAAAACTGTTAAACTATTTTTATTCATTATCTCATTTAATTCCTATAATATTCTCATGCTATTTTCCTTATTTTATGGGTGGGGAAACTAAGGCATGAAGAAGGGTAAGTACCTTGCCTAAGGTTCTACAGCCAGTGAATGGTGAAGGCAATATTCTAGCTCAGGTGTTCTTATTCTCTCATTTAATGTGCTATTACTTTCTTCTTCAGACAACTTGGCAGAAACATTTCTAGCAAATTAGCATAAAAAAAGCCTTAGAAAATTTAAATTAAAAACACTGCAGTAGCTCAAACCTTAGCATAAGAAAACCATACTGAAGAAGGGACCAGTTAGGTTCTGTTGAATGCATGTGTAATCACCTTCACAGTTTATTATTTCTTTCAATGTAAGTGATATTCCACTTTGTAGCTTCTCTTTTTGGTCTACTATGCTCTGGACTTTTGTTTTTTCATCCTCCCTTTTTTGTGATTCTGTTATAATAAAATTCATTCCTATTTCCCTGAGTTTCAAAGATTACTTTCTGGAACCAATGTCAAGGCCTGGTCTCAAGTTAGAGAACAGACCATCTCTTGTTTCTCCCTTTAAAGAGTAGTACCAGAGGCTGTGGGAAGAGGGAGAGGAGAGGACCATTAAGGAGAGACTTTTAAAAGAAGAAGGACAGCCAAGAGAGACTTGTCCCTAGTTCTGCCAAGAGTCAAGATAAACTCATGCTTTAGGGAAACAAAAATAAGGAAAAGATAAATATATGGCCAATCTTTAGAACGATAACAATCATGATACTACAACCCTACATGTACTTGATAATTCTGTTGTTTCCAAAGGGCTTTCACAAATTTTTCTCCTGCACTTCATTTAATCCTCATAGCAGCCTGTGAGGTGGAATTACGCCTATTTTACTATGGCACAGGAAGTGAAGTTACTAACTCAAAAGTACAAAATTAGCAATTGACAGACCCCGACTAAAACCCACGTATTTAATTTCTGATGGGGCTGGACGCAGTGGCTCATGCCTGTAATCCCAGCAGTTTGGGAGGCTGAGGTGGACAGATCACCTGAGGTCAGGAGTTTGAGACCAGCCTGGCCAACATGGTGAAACCCCGTGTTTACTAAAAATACATAAATTAACCAGACATTGTAGTGCAGGCTTGTAATCCCAGCTACTAGGGAGGCTGAGGCAGGAGAATCGCTTGAACCTGGGAGGTAGAGGTTGCAGTGAGCCGAGATCGCAACACTGCACTCCAGCCCAGGTAACAGAGCAAGACTGTCAAAAAGAGAAAAGAAAAAAGAAAAATGCTGAGGCAGGAGAATCGCTTGAATCTGGGAGACAGAGGTGGCAGTGAGCCGAGATTGTACCACTGCACTCCAGCCTGGGTGACAGAGCGAGACTCCATCTCAAAAAAAAAAAAAAAAACAAAAGTTATTATGGGTGTTTTTTCCATGGTGTCTACTTTTTTTCTTGAAGATGAGCATTAGTTGAGAGTGAAATTTTGGGGGCTTTCTATCCCCTTTTCTGAAAATAGACACTTTATTGAGAAGTGTGGCTGAGGTTTGCTTATAGGATCTAAGGAACCTGGCTGCTCTCTTGAACAGAACTGAAGCATGGATGAGATAATCAGTCTTCCTATTTGTAAGTGGATTTTAGGGGTGGCTGGAAGATAAATTGTATGGAAAAAGTGGCAAGGGCTACTTTGGACTTCTGTTTTATTTCTCATTGCATTGAAGGTGAATGTGGTGGCTTTCAGAACAGTTAGTGCTGTGGTTTAGAAATAACACTCTAATTATCCTTCATTTGAATCTCTTCCTCTTTAAGTGGGTTTTTTTAGATGTGTGATGTGAGTTTAGTCAATAGGTGGGGGTGCTTAGGAAAACAAGCTATTTTGGTCCTTGGCAAATGTGGGCATTGGTATCTGTGTTCCTTGCTATCATTTGCTGAGTAACAAAATTATTTTTTTTCTAAAAATACATACCACATTCTTCTCTTATTTGCATTTGCTTTTCATTTTACTGAGGGACATATACATACACATTTTGATCTATAGGATGCATTTAGAGGGAATTTTCTGAAAAATCATTTTACAACCTTTTGAGCACAGAAAGTGAATGAAGAAGAGCCATAAAAAGGCAGCCACAAAGAAAAGCAAATGATTAATTTCTGGGAAAGAGCATTGTGTTTTGTGGAATTTAAAACTGCTTCTTTTGCCTGAGGCTATTTTAAATAATTTTATATTTTAGAAACTTGCAGAGATTTAAGTACAGCAATGCGCCCCTTATCCATAACTTTGTTTTTCATCATTTCAGTTACAATAAGAATTCTGAGAGAAAGACAGAGAGAAATTGTTCTATTTTACCATTATTTTTTTAATTGTTCTATTTTGTTATTATTGTTGTCAGTCTCTTATTGTTCCTAATTTAAAGATTAAATTTTATTACAGGTATGTATGTGTAGGAAAAAAATCATATATATACACACACACATATGTCTATATATCTGTATATCTCTCTCTATATAGGGTTCAGTACTATCTATAGTTTCAGATATCCACTGGGGGTCTTGGAATGTATCCACTGAAGATAGGATGGGATACTTTAACCATTTAGCTCAGGATCACACAACTATAACTAGTAGAGTTGAGATTTAAAACCTAAGCCCTTCCATGGTGGATAGTCAGTTAATAGTGGGCTTTTACTGGGCTTGATTGTTTGAGTTTGAGCTGACAGGCCGATGCACAAGAGGGGCGGAGTCCTAGCTTTTTTGAAGATTGTCGTTTTGCAAGGGCAATATTCCTTCTCACATTCCTCTCAAGCCCTTCATATATGAAGACTTATCATTCAAGACAAAAGAGTTAACAACATTTAGTGAGGCTGAAAATTGCACCGTTTCTGTTCTATAACGCTGAGTTTGTCTCTTCTCCTCATCTGCAAGTGTCCTTGTCATCACAACAGACCTCAGCATCTAGGAAATTGGAAGATACCACAGAATTCTGCCTATGTGATTCAGCAATCCTTCCTGCTGTTTGAAGCCTTGCAATTCTGACTTCCAGGCCGTCTTGGGAACTTTTAGTGAAGGGATGCATTATAACTCAGGAGATCATGATCCTACCAGTCCTGGAAAACATGGAAGCAATTCTGCTGAAGGAGAGCCATTACTGGCCAAAGCAGTAGAATTATTATTTCCATTTTAGACCTCAGAAATATCTGCCTACTGTTAGCCAAATGTGGTTCTCCCATCAGGACCCAGTAAAGAAGTTGGCCATTAGGACTACTTAGCATTAATCATTTGAGGGAATAGCTTTAGCCTTATAGTGACTAGTGTGAGTGAATCAATATGTATAGTCCTGCTAATATGAGCCAAGCTTTCTTCTGTAAAAGAATGAACTTACAACATCATCAGATTTGTAGTTTTACACAATACTAATAAAATGGCATGTGTATTTGTTACACTTATGAAGCATCTTCTATTGTGAAGCTTTTTTAGTTTATGCCACACACAAAAAAAGGATTTTGGTAAGTAGTACAAATAATGTTAAAAAAAAAAAAAAAAAAAGATGGAGCTTTTTTTTTTCAGAACCAGTAGCATTTCCTACATGTAAATCTATGGTTTCCAATTTCAGATTCTCCAGAAGAGCTGAACTCATTTCCTTACTCTCTTCCTCAAAGACTTATCTTGAACACTGGCTGATGCCAGCAAAGTCTGTAAGGACAGAATGGACCTCCCTCCCTTCTTTTTTATTTTTATTTTTTTAAGAGACAAAGACTCTGTTACCCAGGCTGGAGTGCGGTGGCATGATCATAGCTCACTTCAGCCTCAAACTCCTGGGCTCAAGTGATCCTCCCACTTCAGTCTCCCAAGTAGACAGGATTACAGGTATTAACCAATATGTCCAGCTAATTTTATTTTATTTTTTTAGAGATGGAGGTCTTGCTATATTGCTCAGGTAGGTCTTGAACTTCTGGTCTCATGCAGTCCTCCTGGTTCAGCGTCCTGCAGCTCTGGGGTTACAGGTGTGAGCCACCACACCCAGCCCTTCCTCCTTACTTAACACCATTCTCCATCTTAACACTGTCATAGGAATACAGAATTCACCTATGGGGAGTTCAATACAAAACTCCCAGTTTAGAAAATGGGGTCTTTGCAGCCTCTTAAGTCCAAAAATATTACATGTGAGGATTTATTTTAGATATGTAGCTCAAGTTTTCAAATATCACTGCTACCTATTCTATAAAAAAATGCTGTGTTTGAGGAATTGTATTAAATACACCTCTCAGGACAGGAACCACCAATTTTTATTTGTAGACTATAAATAGAATGTAGACAGAAGCTCAGCTGTAGCAACAGTTATTATGAAGTTATTATAGAAAGTATCATTTATCCTCTTAAGTCTACTTTACACACTCCCCATCTTTTCTGTGACACGGGGAGCATAAGAACTGATTTGTCAGACTTTCCTTTATTTTGGTTTCAATATGAAGTAACTATTTGCAGTCCCAAATTACAAGATTTTTAAAGCGGGATTGTTTTTATTTAGCCTAGTCCCCAAACCTGGAATAGGCCCTCATTTTGCAGAGAATGAATATCATATAAAATTTGTAGTGAAGCACCTTGATCTAACATGATGGGCCAAATTATTTGTGTATAATGTCTATAATTTATACTAAAGCCTCTAAAAAATTTTAGTTTCCTATATTTTCAATGAGAAAGATAAGGCTTCTTGAGTTTATTATTTAATGAGTCAAGGTCACATAAAAGTACCATTCAAATCCAGGTTAGTTTAGTGCCAGTATCTCCTTTTTTGATCATTTGTGTTAATTTACACATATGAGATATATCTATAATTGATTGAACAAGGAAAGGAATTTTAAGTGATTTATTTAAAGTAACTAAACTAAGGCAATCTAATGAAATTACTAAGAATAGTGATTTGGTGAGTGGAGGGCAAGTGGAGAGTGGCAGTAATGTAAGTTATATTGTGTGTCACAGCAGAAAAACCATATATAGTATATAAAATTGGAAAATCATGCAACAATGGGACACACACATAGAGGGATCCAACAGAGACTCTTAAAAGTCCTGTTTCCACTGAGGAAAAGAATAGGGATTGCAAAAAGGGTAGCTATTGATTTTTATTATAAGCCCTTTGGTACTTTGAGATTTTGTTTATTATTTGATAAAATTTAACAAGATTTTACTGTAAAGGCAAAAAGTTATGATCTATAATATGTCTTTCATATTATCATATTATCTACTGATAACCTATCGAGATTCTTCAAATTGTAGACTAAAAAAATTGGATCATCTTTTTAGTTTATATTCATTATTGTTATTCATAATGTGAAATTGCAGTGAAAGAGCATTAACTGAACAACTAATATGTTCAAGGCCTTGTTCTAGGTTTTATAGGAGATAAAACGGGGATGCAGTTTGAGCCCAGGCTTCAATGTGTTACCGTGTAGTTGAGGGTGCTAGCAATGAGGAAGAAATCTAGATATGGAAAAACTAGGAACTTACATTTTCTTTGTCTGCTTCATACTATGCTAAGTACTTTACCTCATTTTTCATAGAAAACATATACTATAGAAGAGACAAAATATAAAGAGCTATGTGAGTTCAAAATATAAAGAGCTATGTGACATATTTGCTAATCAAGAAACTTATGTTTGGAACTCATTTTTGTTGTTGTTGTTTCTCTTGTATAAAAGTGCTTTGGTGCCCTGGAGGTTGAGGGTGCAGTGAACTGCGATTGAATCATTGAACTACAGTCTGGGTGACAGAGTGTGACTGTCTAAAAATAAATAAATAAATAAAAAATAATGCCTAGCTGTAAGCTAGGTACAGAATGAATTTTTAAAATATTGCTTGTCCAGCTAAAGACTTTTTATTAAATGTAAGTGCTGTTACCAAGGTTACAGAATCACAATTAAGTATTGAGTATAATCACTTCTATCCGTAACATGTGGGGAAACTTAAAGACAAAATGGAGATAACATGTATTTTGTAGCTATTCTTGACGTTTTTTTTTATTGTTCAATGTGTTTCCACATCTTTAGGGATCTTCTTAACTTCCCTCTTTAATTTATTTGTTTAGCTTCCTTAGGATTGTACTTTAATTGCATGTTAATTCCTGATGCCCAGTGGGGCTGTATTTTAAAGTCTTCAGTTTGAATCTATAGTATCTTTACCATCTTGCCTAGTTTTTCAAACTTTGTGTTCTGACCCAAAGTCCAGGATATCTGTGGCTATGGCAAAGAACTCAGATTCTTAGGTTTTTAGAAATCATAACAAAAAGCTATATGAGTAACAATAAATAAATAAAATCAGAAGTATGAAGTAGACATAGTACATTTTTCTACACTGAAGTCATTTAGTCTCTTTCACTTGGGCATTGTAAGTTAAAGGTGGAGATTGTCATCTTTGAAGATGCATTGGTACACTGATCACTCTCCATTTAGGAAAGCTTACAAAAGTCCTTGTTTTACAGCTCCCTCTCCTTTGTGGTGTTAGACTTAAATGAACGGCTTAGTGTCAGAAGTTCCAGACCATTACATTATCCTCTATGCAAGAATATTCTGTATTTCTTCTAGAGCAGAGACAGAAAAATACCTTACATTTGGGGGATTCTATGTGTGATCATAATATTTAGCATGAAGAGAATGTTGCATTTTGAAGCTATTTGGTTTACACATTTTAAAAAATTACATGGGCAGGCGCGGCGGCTCACGCCTGTAATCCCAGCACTTTGGGAGGCCGAGGCGGGCAGATCATGAGGTCAGGAGATCGAGACCATCCTGGCTAACACGGTGAAACCCCGTCTCTACTAAAAATACAAAAAATTAGCCGG
>NW_012108341.1:772128-778516 GCF_000951045.1 Mandrillus leucophaeus | reverse complement strand
AGGTCAGGAGATCGAGACCATCCTGGCTAACACGGTGAAACCCCGTCTCTACTAAAAATACAAAAAATTAGCCGGGCACGGTGGCGGGTGCCAGTAGTCCCAGCTACTCAGAAGGCTGAGGCAGGAGAATGGCATGAACCCGGGAGTCAGAGCTTGCAGTGAGCCGAGATCGCGCCACTGTACTCCAGCCTGGGTGACAGAGCAAGACTCCATCTCCAAAAAAAAATAATAATAATTAAATAATTAAAAAAATAAAAAATTACATGAGTTTAGAAAATCTGTTATATTAAATTGGATATTTACCATTTACGGTTTAATATCTGCAATCTTTGTTTTCAGTCTTAAATCCTGAACTCTAAATAATTATTAAACTCCACTATCCCACTCTTGAATTTTTACATGTCTTTAAAGTTATAAAATGTTTTACACTAAGGGCAGGTGCAATGGTTCATGCCTGTAATCCCAGCACTTCGGAAGGCTGAGGCAGGCGGATCACTTGTGGTCAAGAGTTTAAAATCAGCCTGGGAAACATGGAAAAACCCTGTCTCTATACAAAATACAAAAATTAGCCAGGCATGGTGGTACGCACCTGTAGCCCTTGGCTGCTTGGGGCTGAGGTGGGAGAATTGCTCGAGCCTAGGAGGTTGAGGTTGCAGTAAGCTGTGTTCCCAACACTGCACTCCAGCCTAGGTGACAAAGTGAGACTTTGTCTCAAAAAAAAATTGTATTCTCCTTGTGAAAAACAAAAAAGCTGAAGTATAAAACAAAATCTACCCATAATTTCACAGCTGAGAGATAACTTCTGTACCTATTTTGAGTATTTTCTTCCTGTTATATTTTTCTAGTCATATAAATGGGTATGTTTTTTAGTATGCAGTCATGCACTGCATGATGACTTTTTCATCAGTAACGGACCACATAAACCATGGTGGTCCCATTAAGATTATACTGGAGCTGAAAAATTCCTATTGCCTAGTGATGGCGCAGCTGTGCAATACATTACTCGCGTGTTTGTGGTGATTCTGGTGTAAACAAACCTACTGTGCTGCCAGTTGTATAAAAATATAGCACATACAATTATTTACAGTATATAATACTTGACAGTGATAATAAACTGCTATGTTACTCTACTTTTTATTGTTATTTAAAGTATACTCCTTTTACTGATTAAAAAAAAAGTTAACTGTAAGATAGCCTCAGGCAGGTCCTTTAGGAGGTATTCCAGAAGAGAGCATTTATATCACGGGAGGTGAGAGCTCCATTCATGTTATTGCCCCTAAGACCTTCCAGTGGAACAAGTGATATTGATAATCCTGACCTTGTGTAGGCCTAGGCTAATGCGTGTGTCTGTATCTTCATTTCTCACAAAAAGAGTTTTTAAAAAGTTTTTAAATTTAAAACGTAGAGAAACACTTACAGAATAAGGATATAAAGAAAGAAACATTTTTTTGGAGCTATAAAATGGGTTTGTGTTTTAGGCTTAGTGTTATCACAAAAGAGTCAAAAGTTAAAAAAAATCTAAAAGGTTACAAAGTAAAAACTTACCATAAGATTAATTTATTATTGAAGAAAGAAACATTTTAAAATAAATTTAATGTAGCCTAAGTGTACAGTGTTTATTATAAAGTCTAGTAATGTGCAATAGTATTTTAGGCCTTCACATTCACTCACCACTCAATGACTCATTCAGAGCAACTTCCATTCCTGCAAGCTCCATTCATGGTAAGTGCCCTATACAGAGAGACCATTTTTTATCTTTCATACTCTATTTTTACTGTACCCTTTCTATGTTTAGATATTCAAATACCATTGTATTACAGTTACAGTAGGTAACTGTATTAGGCAACTGTATTCAGTACAGTAACATGCTGTACAGGTTTGTAGCTTAGGAGCAATAGGCTACACCATGTAATCTAGGTATGTGGTAAGCTATATCAACTAGGTTTGTGTAAGTACACTCTACAATGTTTGCACAATGATGAAATCTCCTACCGATGCATTTCTCAGAAAGTATCCTGTCATTAAGTGAGACATGACTGTACTTGGGACATGTCTCTGTCTATGTATGTATGTATGTATGTATGTATCTATCTATCTACCTACCTACCTACCTACCTATGTATCTATCTAATCTATCTATATTTTTGTATTGGTTTTCCTCACTTTTTCATTATAAACAAGCATTTTCCCACATCATTAAATATTCTTTGAAGACAGAATTTAATGACCTATGTGCCTCCTTTATGGTGCTTCTTTTGTGTCTTATATTTCTATACTGTCCTCTCACGTTTAAAAAAATTATCAGAGGTTTTTGGAATCTTTGTTATTAAAAATTCTAGTTATCTAGTAGTCATAGCTACTTCTACCTGAGTTTATGAGTCCCTGTCTATGACAAATAACAAATAAATAAATTGGGTTTCTGTTTAGGAAGTCACTTTTTTTTTAGCTTATGTAATGGGTTTTGTCTTGATCTGAAGTATTAGAACACAGGATCATTTTATTGGATTATGTTGGATTTATTTGGCAAATCCAGTTCTCTTATCTCCAACAGCCTGTGTTTGTGACTGCTTGGATATGGGTGATTTTAAAGAGTAGTGAAGAGCATGGATTGTGATTACATCTTTACACTTTAGTAACTGTGTGACTTTGGGCAAATTACTCCATTGCATCGCACCTTCTTTTCGAGATTAAAGACTAAATGATACCATGAAGTACATAGCCTAGAGCCAGGGTGATATTGAATATTCTTGTTATTTTTCTTGTCATTGTTGTAATTATGAGGTCTTTGGCCATCAAATAGAATAAAGCTGACTAGCCTTAGTTGAGACTGAAAAGCATCAGAACTTTTCTTTACCCATTTGAAGTAACTGGCCATGGAAGAAAAAGGCAAATAGCCCATTTTAATTCTGGACCAGCAGGAAGGCATGTTTGTCTGTCCTAAGAAACTCTCTCATAGAGCCCATTTTAATTCTGGACCAGCAGGAAGGCATGTTTGTCTGTCCTAAGAAACTCTCTCATAGGCAGCTTCAGACTTTGCAATGAGGCAGCTGCATTAGTGCATCTGAAAAGTTCACTGCTGTGACTGGAATGTTAAACAGCAGTTCCTGACAGTCACCGAAATGCATACTGGGGTCTCAAGGAACGGACTTATGACTTCATTTTCATTATTCATATTGTTCAATACATAGTCTGTCTCTATATAAATGCAGTGTTGCTTATTATTATGGATGACAATGTTAATACCTGTGGCTGCTATTTATTGAGTGCTGACTACGTGATAACTAAGGTTTTTGTGCATTATCTCATTTAATACTAGTGGCTGCTCTGCGAGGCTGTTATCGTCATCCCTGTTTCATAAAGGAGGAAACTAAAATTTAGAGAGGTTTAGCATTACCTAATAAGAATTTTAACGTTGGTCTCTCTGACTCCAGAATCAGAGCTTGTAGCTTTGCTTTTAGCTCTACTGTTTTGGTTTTATAATTACTGCATAACCTCATTGATTCATTCAGCCTGAGAATCTACTTTGTTGAGAATAACTTTGTGCTAGGTCCTGTTCTAAGTGCTTGGGTTATAGCATGGAGACAAAGTCCCTGCCCTCCCAAGGCTTATTTTCTGTTAAATATAATAGAATATTAAGTTACCTTTAGGTGTTTTACTCCTAGAATAAGCATTTGTGTGAGGCTGTGAGTTATCTTATTCTTGAGCTTTAGGAATGTAACTGAAACTTTGTATAAGGCTGAGTATACCTCCTAGGCTTAAGAGAGGATTATTTCTACAAAAAAACTGGAAGCTAGGGCATGTTCTGTTTTAGGCATCAGGCTGTTTATTTTAGCACCGGCTTTTTAGCCCTGGCAGACTCCTCAAATTGGAGACATTCTTACTGATTACTTTAAGAAGCTTTTAGAAGGTTTAGAAGGTTTATTGTTCATGATAAAGCTACTTTTTGGTACCTTGGTTTCTTTGGCTTCCTTAAATGTTCTATAGGTGTATGGAGCAGCATAAAAACTTTCTTTCTTTAGGACATGCCGAAAATATGTCAGACAAACCTAGAACAAGAGGCTTAATTGCTTCATAGAAAATATTTTCAAATTCGGATACAGTTGAAAAATATATGATGAATCAGGGAGGTTTAATTTCCATCCTTAAGAATGAATTATTATAAGAAGATGATATCTTAAAATGTTTTTGTTAATGTCACATTTAATCCATGTGGAAGCTGAAAATAATTTTAAATACCCTTAGGTAGAGGCTATGTTATATTTTTTTACCTAGGGAATTATCAGTAAATACTATGAAGTATGTATCCTTGTGAAAAACTAGTTGCCTTATTTTTGCATTGGAAATACAAGTGAACCTTTTTGGTCCCATACAATGCAAATGGCTTGTGTATGTTCCTTTTTTTTTTTTTTAAGTCCTTTGTCTAAGAAGGAGGATCATTGGCAAACCAGCTAGCTGTTCACTTTGGATTTTGACATAGCTTCTCCTTGGGACCCTAATGACAGACTCTCTGATAACCAGTGCAAACTCCATGAATATCTTTCATTTCTCTAGAAGGAGGTGTGGATTTGCAAGGCTACCAGCTGGATATGCAAATACTACCTGACGGGCCAAAGAGTGATGTGGACTTTTCAGAGATTCTTAATGCAATACAAGAAAGTAAGTTTCACTCAAATTTTAAATTCTCCGTGAGAGAATAAACTATTAATACTTGGGAGGGGTAATAAACTAGAAACCTTAGATGCCAAGCTTTAAAAAATATTAACAAAATGATGTCTTGAAAGAGATACTGTGCAAAATCATTTTGAGACTAGAAGAGATAGTGAAAGTGAGATTTAATTTGTGAAATTGAATCACATAATAGTGGAATTTTTGAAAAAGCTATAATGGAATTTTCAATTCTGCATATTGTATTTCATGTTATAATAGTAAACCTTGGAGTATTGTAAATTTTTAGATTTCTTGATTAATCATAATCAAAGAAAAACCTTTAAGAAACCAAAATACAATTCCTCTGCTCAAATGGAAGTCATAAGAGGGAAACGTTGATGGAGCAAAGTGAAATCAGGAACTTCTTCTGCAAAATGAGTATCTGGAGTCATTGATGATGGGCTGCATGCAAGAAGTGAACCCTCATTTTCTAAGCATTTTGAGTAATCAAGGTTTGCTCTTCTTTGAGTATTTTACTTCTGTTTTATAGCTTTCACTCAGAATTTTATCAGAATCAACACATTTACTCAAGTTAAATATTTAGCATTGAGGATGGGTGATGTGGTGTCACATACTAAGTCATTACCATTGATATTTCATTATCAGAGCCCTAATTCTAGATGATGAAGCTCCTTTTTAAAGATCAAATAATTTATCTCATGTTGGATTTGAGGGATTTTGATGTGAAGAACATTGCATAAACAACCATTGCATTTTTTTCATAATTCTAGTTTTGGGACATTGCATTTTCTTTTCTTTTTTATTATTATTATACTTTAAGTTCTAGTGTACATGTGCACAATGTACAGGTTTGATACATAGGTATACATGTGCCATGTTGGTTTGCTGCACCCATCAACTCATCATTTATATTAGATATGTCTCCTAATGCTATCCCTCCACCATCCCCCAACCCCACGACAGGCCCCGGTGTGTAATGTTCCCTGCTCTGTGTCCAAATGATCTCATTGTTCAGTTCCCACCTATGAGTGAGAACATGTGGTGTTTGCTTTTCCATCCTTGTGATCATTTGCTGAGAATGATGGCTTCTAGCTTCATCCAAGTCCCTGCAAAGGACATGAACTCATTGTTTTTTATGGCTGCATATTATTCCATGGTGTGTGTGTGCCACATTTTCTTAATCCAGTCTATCATTGATGGATATTTGGGTTGGTTCCAAGTCTTTGCTATTGTGAATAGTGCCACAATAAACATACATGTGCATGTCTTTATAGTAGCATGATTTATAATCCTTTGGGTATATGCCCAGTAATTGGATGGCTGAGTCAAATGGTATTTCTAGTTCTAGATGCTTGAGGAATTGCCACACCGTCTTCCACAATGGTTGAACTAATTTACACTCCCACCAACAGTGTAAAAGTGTTCCTATTTCTTCTCCAGCATCTGTTGTTTCCTGACTTTTTAATGATTGCCATTCTAACTGGTATTAGATGGTATCTCATTGTGGTTTTGATTTGCATTTCTCTGCTGGCCAGTAATGATGGGCATTTTTTCATGTGTCTGTTGGCTGCATAAATGTCTTATTTTGAGAAGTGTCTGTTCATATCCTTTGCCCACTTTTTGATGGGGTTGTTTTTTTCTTGTAAATTTGTTTGAGTTCTTTGTAGGTTCTGGATATTAGCCGTTTGTCAGATGGGTAGATTGCAGAAATTTTCTCCCA
>NW_012108341.1:769624-770823 GCF_000951045.1 Mandrillus leucophaeus | reverse complement strand
TCATTGTTCAACTCCCACTTATGAGTGAGAACATAGGATGTTTGGTTTTCTGTTCTTGTGTTAGTTTGCTGAAAATGATGGTTTCCAGCATCATCCATGTCCTGTCAGAGGGTCGGGGGCTAGAGGAGGGGTAGCATTAGGGGAAATACCTAATGTAGATGAAGGGTTGATGGGTGCAGCAAACCACCATGGCACGTGTATACCTATGTAACAAACCTGCACGTTCTGCACATGTACCACAGAGCTTAAAGTATAATAAAATAAAAAAGAATATGGAATTCTGAATATCCATCTAATTCCTCTCCTTTTTGTTAAGATTAACAAGATGATGGAAAATTTTCACTTTTTTCTTCAAATGTATATATATGTATGTATATATATACACATATATACATACATATATATACACATATATACATACATATATATACACACACATATGTATATGAGACCTTCAAGATCAAGCTAGAAGTGCATGTGTGCATGCTTACATGTGTGTATTTGTGTGTGTTTCAAACATTTCTTGAGTGTCTGGGGTAGGCCAGCCATGATGGTATTTTCCCAAAGTATCTCTTTTCAGTCTTAACCCTAAGTAATAATGGATAAGATTTTCTACATTTTAAAGGTGAAAAACCTGAATATAGCTCCCCAAGGATATATGGTTACTATGGGATACAGTCAATTTTTAATTGTATGTTAGTCCTTGTTCTGCTAAATACTAAATTAAATAAAAATAATTACAAAAAATGAACTACTTTGTGTTTTCAAAATTGTATTATATTTTCACATCTTGATGCAAGAATTTCACCACCATGCTTCTACATTGCAAAATACATTGACAGTATTTTATCTTTCAGTGTGCATACCCTAAGTATAGCCTCATCTATTCTAAAGATATCTCAGAGTGGCTGGCCATTCTCAAGTGGTTTTTCAGATCCTCCATATTAGATGTACAGCTTATAAAAAAGAAAAGAGTTATTTTAATCATCCATCCATCTCGCCTGTCATGTGTCAGATACTGTGCTAGGCATAATACCTTAAGGCAGTGG
Organism: Mandrillus leucophaeus; assembly: GCF_000951045.1. Taxonomy (NCBI): domain Eukaryota; kingdom Metazoa; phylum Chordata; class Mammalia; order Primates; family Cercopithecidae; genus Mandrillus; species Mandrillus leucophaeus. The sequence continues at coordinate 769,774 of NW_012108341.1, read as the reverse complement.
TGAATGTTTGGCACAAAGTCTAATTCATGAAAAATAAAAACATTTTCAGATCACATCTTGTTTTGGTGTTCAATACGAAAACAACTTGATTGCTTTTTTAGGAAAAGGCGTTTACATGTGAAAGTATAACAAGGGTGTGTGTGTGTGTGT
>NW_012108341.1:754794-764884 GCF_000951045.1 Mandrillus leucophaeus | reverse complement strand
TGTGGTTTTGATTTGCATTTCTCTGCTGGCCAGTAATGATGGGCATTTTTTCATGTGTCTGTTGGCTGCATAAATGTCTTATTTTGAGAAGTGTCTGTTCATATCCTTTGCCCACTTTTTGATGGGGTTGTTTTTTTCTTGTAAATTTGTTTGAGTTCTTTGTAGGTTCTGGATATTAGCCGTTTGTCAGATGGGTAGATTGCAGAAATTTTCTCCCATTCTGTAGGTTGCCTGTTCACTCTGACGGTAGTTTCTTTTGCCGTGCAGAAGCTCTTTAGTTAGATCCCATTTGTCGATTTTGGCGTTTGTTGCCATTGCTTGTGATGTTTTAGTCATGAAATCCTTGCCCATGCCTAGGGACATTGCATTTTCTTGTTACTTTTCTTATGAATAATTTTATGCTTTTTAGTTATCCCCATTTATCATTATACTGTCCTCTTGACCTTATGAGATAATTATTACCTCCACCTTACAGATGGAACAACTGAGAGTGGGAGAAATTAAGTGACAAGGGAACATGATAATAATGGAGACCAGACTACAATGATGACTGTTTGTTCCTTCATTTAATTCCTTCATGAATATGCTCAGTACAGGAATTAAACACATTGAGTTGAAGGATCCTGAAACTGAAGATGATGCTACTTTTAAAAGATATGTTTTTAGCAAAGAATATAAGGGGACCAGCTATTTATTCTGGTTGAACAATCCCTTTATATTACACTAATGAATAAAAGAGAAAAACTATCCACAGGAGAATACAAATCAAATTATTAGACATTGGAGAAAAAATAATTTTTCATGGAAAGTTATAAAATTATGTAATTACTTCACTTGATTTGAAAGATAGGTCGTACAGTGCTCAAAGAGTTTAAATTTTTTTCAATAAATGATAAAAGTCAGCTTCCATGCAAGTGCTAGAGATGAACTTACATTTAAGGAGGGGGAGCTAAAATGAACTTACATCAAAATGAACTTAAGGTTAGCAAGGTACTATTTTTATAGTAATTTTTATTACCAGATCTTAGTAAAGACATGTTTGTATCTGATGTTAACTGTTCTGTAGTTTAGAAGGGTGACCTCTCTATGAACAGGTACAGGAGTATAAATTTATGAGTACTTAATAGAAAAAAAAGGAAATGTTACTTGACTTTAAAATGCAAATCCAGCCCTTTATAAGTTTATGCATTTTCTACTGCTTTGGAACTAATTTATTTTCTTATTGCAAACAAGTTTTGTGCTAATTAGACTTGAGAAGCTGCCCACACAGGCTGGGTCATTTCTGGAAGGAAAGATTTGGGGCCATTCAGTCTCTATCTAGGTTCCAAATATGATCGAAATTTTTAGCCAGTTCATGGAAATCTCCAAGCATAAAAATAGGTAGCTTGGTACTTTAAGGGACTGTACCTTAGATTACCATTTCTGGAAAGCTTTGAGAGACCATCATTAAGTGTGTAAAGAATATAGAATTCTGTGACTGGCCCCAGTGTGTGATATTCCCCTCCCTGTGTCCTTGCGTTCTCATTGTTCAACTCCCACTTATGAGTGAGAACATAGGATGTTTGGTTTTCTGTTCTTGTGTTAGTTTGCTGAAAATGATGGTTTCCAGCATCATCCATGTCCTGTCAGAGGGTCAGGGGCTAGAGGAGGGGTAGCATTAGGGGAAATACCTAATGTAGATGAAGGGTTGATGGGTGCAGCAAACCACCATGGCACGTGTATACCTATGTAACAAACCTGCACGTTCTGCACATGTACCACAGAGCTTAAAGTATAATAAAATAAAAAAGAATATGGAATTCTGAATATCCATCTAATTCCTCTCCTTTTTGTTAAGATTAACAAGATGATGGAAAATTTTCACTTTTTTCTTCAAATGTATATATATGTATGTATATATATACACATATATACATACATATATATACACATATATACATACATATATATACACACACATATGTATATGAGACCTTCAAGATCAAGCTAGAAGTGCATGTGTGCATGCTTACATGTGTGTATTTGTGTGTGTTTCAAACATTTCTTGAGTGTCTGGGGTAGGCCAGCCATGATGGTATTTTCCCAAAGTATCTCTTTTCAGTCTTAACCCTAAGTAATAATGGATAAGATTTTCTACATTTTAAAGGTGAAAAACCTGAATATAGCTCCCCAAGGATATATGGTTACTATGGGATACAGTCAATTTTTAATTGTATGTTAGTCCTTGTTCTGCTAAATACTAAATTAAATAAAAATAATTACAAAAAATGAACTACTTTGTGTTTTCAAAATTGTATTATATTTTCACATCTTGATGCAAGAATTTCACCACCATGCTTCTACATTGCAAAATACATTGACAGTATTTTATCTTTCAGTGTGCATACCCTAAGTATAGCCTCATCTATTCTAAAGATATCTCAGAGTGGCTGGCCATTCTCAAGTGGTTTTTCAGATCCTCCATATTAGATGTACAGCTTATAAAAAAGAAAAGAGTTATTTTAATCATCCATCCATCTCGCCTGTCATGTGTCAGATACTGTGCTAGGCATAATACCTTAAGGCAGTGGTGAATGTTTGGCACAAAGTCTAATTCATGAAAAATAAAAACATTTTCAGATCACATCTTGTTTTGGTGTTCAATACGAAAACAACTTGATTGCTTTTTTAGGAAAAGGCGTTTACATGTGAAAGTATAACAAGGGTGTGTGTGTGTGTGTGCGTGTGTGTGTGTGTGTATGTGTGTTTGTTTCTTTTCCTTGATGTTATTTGTCCCTTCCTCTCTATTCTCACCCTCTCACCCTTCACTCTCCATTCCAAGATGGTAGCCAGGTCCCTTGAACTCCTTTGTTTCAGCAGAGTTTTGTGTTACTTAAAGTTCCTGCCTTTTGTTTTCTGAAAGCCTGAGCTTCCAAGACTGATGCTCCGTTGGAAGAAGAAATTGCAAGAGAGATGCCCTGTAGAGGGAGCCAGGCTTCTGGTAGGGTGAATGGAAAGGGAGGGAATGGCTATTTTGCTTGCCTGGGAGACTGCGTGGGAGCCACGTGAACTGTCAGTCACACAGAGAGTTCCTGGCCTGAGAAAGGAACTTAGGAGTCTCTGGGAAGGGGGCAGTCTCATCCTTCTGTTTCTTTGTTTTATCTCCAGTGCCTTGAACACAGCATGGAGTGTGGTAGGTGCTTACTAATATTTGTTAGTGACTGAGTGAATGTGTGGAGTCACTGGAGACTTGAAAAGCGGGCAGCTCAGTGGTAACCAGTGTATCTTGGACACCTGACTGATCTCTCTAAATGTTCTGCTCTCTACAAAACTCCTAGGACCTTAGCACAGTTCTGGATACATGAGGCAGGAAAGTGGGAGTGTCAGCAATAACTGAAATTAAGTTGTCCACGAAGCTGGTACAATGGGAACTTGGAGATAGATTTAGTTTGATGCAATGATAACAATATTACAATGCAATTCCTACTCTTGAGTTCATCCAGTAAGATTCAAACCCTCCATCCGTGGTTTAAGGAGTGGAGTGCCTACTCAAATCTTATGTACAGTAGCATCTATTGTAACAAAACAAACAAACAAAAAGAAAAACACTGCTTTTTTAATCACCAAAGTTTTCAAATCCGAACATTTTAAGAGGTAAGCATTTAAAAATATTTCCTTCTGAAATTTGATTGAGAATCATGTCTTAAAGCTCTGCAGTTCATGAATCAGGCGTATGTGTGTGTGTACGTATATGAGCATTTATTATATTAGCTAGCTACTATGAAGCATATCATTCAAAGGTTACACTGAACTTTTTCATTCTTGCTTTAAATTATTTTCAATGTCCAGCCCTTTTTAGAGAGCATTCATGCCCCTGCCATTTGTTGCCCACCCCTCTTGTTTTATTCCTAGTTTTTCCTTTCTTGATTCCCTGCATATCGGGGTATAGACTGTAGGGACACTGTTGAGTGGCATCCATACCCTGAAAGACATGATTGTGTTGCATTCCATCAGGTTCTGATGAAGGAAAGAGGGCACAAGATAGTGTTTGCAATGAGACCTGAGGAGTTACAAGGATTGTGGGATCATTGTTATCCTGTGGACTGTTTGTGCCTGCACGTGTGTTTACATAATCATGTGGCTGTGTCTACATTAGGGGTGGTGTGTGCTTTCGTGGCTGAGGAGACTGAATCATTTCTCAGTGACACTGAGTGAGTCACTTTGAATCTAATTCTTTAGATTTTCCAATTTTATTTTTAACCTGCACGGTCATGCCATTTCAGAGGAGCAGATGGCAGGGCTTGGAGGTATGGGGGTGAGCGGGGGGCTGGCGTATATTGAGCAGGTAGTCTTTTCTGGCAATTTTGTGGCTGACCTTTTACCTATGTTATTTTATTTAGTCTTAAACTCTCTTTGCCTTAATTTCCACATCTGTAAAAGGAAAATAGTAATAGTACATCTATGTAAAGCCTTTAAGATAGTGCCTGATACACAGTCAGGGGTGTATAAGTGTTGGCTGCCACCTTCGTCTTTATTCCTCAATCATTCATCCTGTCTGGGAAATTGTATTTCCATATTTAGAAGATAAAGAAATTAAAGCTTTAATAAGATAAATATCCCAATCTAATAGCTAATAAGTGGAAAGGCTGGCATTTGAACTCAGGTCTGTCTGAATCCAAAGCTCATGCTCTTTCCAAAGAAGGTGAAATTATGGTCAGTAGACTTGGAGGATCTTTTATGCAGAGTGTGAATGACCTCACTTTATGTTATGTAAAAGTCGCCAAGGCTAACAAATGAGCAAAGATTGAATTAGGCACACAGTTCTTCTCTAAATATCATTCCCAGGACTGTAAGAGGTGCCATCATCATTATTTACCTTGCTATAGAAGTAACCAAGGCGTCCGCCTTTCCTTTACAATGAAGCAGTAGTAAGAGAAGCTCTTCTTAGCAAATACGCTAAATCAGAAACGAGTAATGATCTCAACCCCATTGCAGTGTGCTGGGGGTACATACAATACCATCATCTGTGCTGTTTTATAAACATTGCCATTATTGAGTCAGGCAATGACAATGACATCTTTTATATTTTAATTTTTAATTTTGGTGGGTACATAGTAGGTGTATATATTTATGGGGCACATGAAATATTTTGATACAGGCGTACAATGTGTAATAATCACATCAGTGTAAGTGGGGGTATCCACCACCTTGAACATCCATTCTTTCGTTGTGTTACAAACAATCCAATTATAATTTTAGTTTTAAATGTACAATAAGTTATTATTGACTCTAGTTACCCTGTTGTGCTATCAAATACTAGATCTTATTCATTCTATCTAATTATATTTTTGTACCCATTAACCATCCGCACCTCCCTTCCACTCTACTACTCTTCCCAGCCTCTGATAACCACCATTCTACCCTCTATTTCCATGAGTTCAATTGTTTTTAATTTTTTGCTCCCACAAATAAGAACATACAAAATTTGTCTTTCTGTGCCTGGCTTATTTCACTTAGCATAATGACCTCCAGTTCCATCCATATGATTGCAAATGACAGGATCTCATATTTTTATAGCTGAATAGTACTGCGTTGTGTATATATACTGCCATTTTCTTTATCTGTTCATCTGTTGATGGACACTTAGGTTTCTTCCAAATCTTGGGTATTGTGAATAGTGCTGCAGTAAACATGAGAGTGCTGATAGCTAGCATACTGATTTCCTTTCTTTGGGGTATATACCCAGAAGTGGAATTGCTGGATCATACGGAAGTTCTATTTTTAGTTTTTTCAGGAACCTCCAAACTGTTCTTCATAGTGGTTGTACTGACTTACATTCCCACCAACAGTGTGTGAAGGTTCCCTCTTCTCCACATCCTTGCTAGCAGTTGTTATTGCCTGCCTTTTAGATAAAAGCCATTTCAGCTGAGGTGAGCCCTGATTTCCAACTTTATTTTGCAATGAAATGACATCTCATTATGAAATCTGAACATTTTACAATGAGATATCTCATTGTAGTTTTTATTTGCATTTCTCTGATGATCAGTGATGGTGAGCACCTTTTCATGTGCCTGTTTGCCATTTGTATGTCTTCTTCTAAGAAATGCCTTATTCAGACATTTTGCCCATTTTTATTTGGATTATTAGATGTTTTTCCTCTAGAGTTGTTTGAGCTCCTTATATATTCTGGTTATTAATCCCTTGTCAGATGGATAGTTTGGAAATATTTTCTCCCATTCTGTGGGTTGTCTCTTCACTTTGTTGATTGTTTCCTTTGCTGTGCAGAAGCTTTTTAACTTGATGAGATCCCATTTGTCCATTTTTGCTTTGGTTGCCTGTGCTTGGGGGAAATCTTTGCCCAGTCCAATGCTCTGGAGAGTTTCTCTAATGTTTCATTTTAGTAGTTTCTTAGTGTGAGGCCTTAGATTTAAGTCTTTAATCCATTTTGGAGCTGATTTTTGTATATGGTGAGGGCTAAGGGTCTAGTTTCATTCTTCTGCATATGGATATCCAGTTTTCCCAGCATCACTTGAAGAGACTGTCCTTTCTGCAATGTATGTTCTAGGCACCATTGTCAAAAATGAATTTACTATAGATGTATGGATTTGTTTTTTGGTTCTCTGTTCTGTTCCACTGATCTGTGTGTCTGTTTTTATGCCAGTTCCATATAGAAATTAGCTTTAAATGAATATTTTTTTTAATCTCATGACTTTTTGTTCATTTGCAAAGGCATATTTTAAATCTCAATAACTTTCTGTGGCAGAAGGAAGGTTCCTGCTGTCTTGTCTATAATAACTAGAACCCCAGGTTTTCTTTAGGGAGATGTCAACACACCATTTAATTGTTGCCAGAACACACTAGCAGAAGTTTCTAACTTTTGTAAAAGCAGTAAAATGTGTTTCTTCCCCAATATGTGATCAACAGATAACTTCAATATACAAAACAGAAACTGAGTTGTTTGGTATAGATAGGGGTAGAAGGTGAGCCTTGCCCACTCAGTTGTCTCTCTGTCCTCTGCATGGCCCGTGAAACTCCTCAAAAGGGCAATAGGGTTCCAGAGAACAGAGATTGAAAACTGCTGGCCTATTAGAAGGGAGTAAAACCAGTGAAGGAAGCATTATGTCCTTTCTAATTGCTTTATTTGTTTATTTTGAGTTTTTAAATTTAAATCCCCTTTTTTCTCATTGCTAAATCAGGCAGCCTTTGCCTTAGGGATGCTGTCAAGATGCCTTTGAAGAGTAATGAGCATCTAGAGAGTCTGGGTCTTGCTTGTGTCATATACATGTTAAATAGTGTCTAGTTCTTAAAATCCCAGCTTAAGGTATTCAAAGCTGTATTGTGTCTTTGTATTTCCCTGAATTTTTAAAACAATAATGGATCTATTTGTTAAATTTTAGAAAGTTGTCAGAGCTGTCAGGCTACAGATGTAAAGTCTAGCTTTATTCAGATAAATGTTGAAACGGCAACAAGATAATTGCTTGGTGGTTAAATGACTTCCCATTCTTGAAAGCCAAACATGATTTAAGAACAGTAGAATGCTTCCCACAAAAATAAAAGCCAGCTAGAAATGGCATGGATTCGGGGTCTGAATTGGATGAAAATTCATCTTTGTCACTTATTAGCTGCATGGCCACACCTAGCATTTCTGAACTTGGCTTCTTTCTCATAATACTTGTCTCATAGGTTGTTTTGAGAATGAAATGAGAAAATAGACCTGAAAATCATTAACACACAGCAGGTGTCAATAAACTGTAATCCCTATCTTTGTCTCCCTTCCCACTTCCTTCATATTTAATCTCTGTGATTCTAAGAGAGAAGTAGACATTTTCAAGCCATCTTACTAAGGTAATCAGAATAAGAAAAAACTAAAAATTGATATAATCCTACAACTAGCTTTTATTTATCTTAAAATGCATATTGAGTGTCTCCTACTTGGTAACCCTTATGCCAAATTGGAGCTACCTTAGCTCTTTACCTTAAAGGGACCTTAGTCTAAAGACATGGAGATGGACTTGTTATAAAACAATCTGATAAGTGTTAAAATTGAGATATGAACAATTTTTTGCCTTCTAAAATATTCCTGGAGGTGTTCTTTTTTTTTAAGTGATACTTTGAGGTCAGTATGTAATCCCTTGAGAATTCTGAGTATCAGATGCAATAACTTGGAACTTAGGACAAAAATAGTATAATGAACTGGTGCTCTGGAGAATAAATATAGATACTTGGATTATGCTGCAAAGCCCTCTTGGTGTCTTCTTCAATGACCTGTAATTTCACCTTCTTTTTTCTCTATATGAAATTTCTGAGATTAAAGTACTTCTATACTGTAATATCAAGGTGGGGTTATTTTGCTACATTTGGAAAATAGGAGAGAAGTAAAGAAAAGAGCAATGAATCAGAGTCTTTGATTTTTTTTGGTCATATTTCTTACTGTCTTCTAGGCTATTTCTAAAATACACTTACTGTTTTTTTTTTTTTTCATTGCCTTTATAGCATTGATTCCCAAACTTTGTTCTCTTGCCTGGAAGTGTGAGGGCTTCCCACTCATGTCATGTCCAGCACTTAACTCTAAATCTTGGTTCAATGAACAAATGACAGAAAATAATTCATTAATTAATTTGTTCATTTATTTGAGTCCTTGCAATATATTTGTGATCTCGTATCCATAGGGAATTAACAATAGCTAACATCTCAAATGATTTTCACTAGAGGAATAATTGAAATAATTGCAAATGTTTGATTTGATTAGTAGATTCAGTATTGCCAAAGTAAATTCACCTTTTCATCATGTAAAGATCACCACCATCTGCCTGCCTGCTGGTCCTCCCCTGACTTTTCTGCTCTGCCTCCATCCTGGAATGATATAAACAGAGCCAGCCCTCATAAATCTCTGAGTTTGATGCTTTACTCAGACTCTTTAGCTGATTTTTGGTCTCCCAGGCAATTTAAGGTCCTTGATCCTCGTTGTTCACTTATAATATGTGAGTCCTTGTTGTTTTGTTCCCAAGTCATTTTTTAGGCTTAGCTTCTAATCTTTGCAATAGGGAATCATTTGAGTATCTCCCTTGCCTTCCCAAATGCATGGTATACTCCTGCCCTGACCAATCTGTGCTGCCTAATTCTGTTCACACAGCCCTTCCTGGGTCTGAATGACTTGCAGATCTGTTACTTGAGTTGCATGATAGTTTTGAATTTTCTCTCCTTCTTGTCATTCTTTTTTTTCCATTTTTTAAAAAATTATACTTTAAGTTCTAGGGCACATGTACACAACGTGCAGGTTTGATACATAGGTATACATCTGCCATGTTGGTTTGTTGCACCCATCAACTCATCATTTACATTAGGTATTTCTCCTAATGCTATCCCTCCCCCAGGTCCCCACCCCTCAGCAGGCCCCAGTGTTTGATGTTCCCTGCCCTGTGTTCAAGTGATCTCGTTGTTCAATCCCCACCTATGAGTGAGAACATATGGTGTCTGGTTTTCTGTCCTTGTGATCATTTGCTGAGAATGATGGTTTCCAGCTTCATCTATGTGCCTGCAAAGGACATGAACTCATCCTTTTTTTATGGCTGCATAGTATTCTATGGTGTATGGTGTATATGTGCCACATTTTCTTAATCCAGTGTATCATTGGTGGGCATTTGGGTTGGTTCCAAGTCTTTGCTATTGTGAGTAGTGCCACAATAAACATACGTGTGCATGTGTCTTTATAGTAGCATGATTTAAAATCCTTTGGGTATATACCCAATAATGGGATTGCTGGGTCAAATGGTATTTCTAGTTCTAGATCCTTGAGGACTCACCACACTGTCTTCTGCAATGGTTGAACTAGTTTACACTCCCACCAACAATGTAAAAGCATTCCTATTTCTCCACATCCTCTCCAGCATCTGTTGTTTCCTGACTTTTTAATGATTGCCATTCTAACTGGTGTGAGATGATATCTCATTGTGGCTTTGATTTGCATTTCTCTCATGACCAGTGATGATGAACATTTTTTCATGTGTCTGTTGACTGCATAAATGTCTTATTTTGAGAAGTGTCTGCTCCTATCCTTTGCCTACTTTTTGATGGGGTTTTTTTTTCTTGTAAATTTGTTTGAGTTCTTTGT